>NW_027141614.1:2720000-2867500 GCF_036365525.1 Heterodontus francisci | reverse complement strand
ACACACACAAACACACTCACACTCACACACACACACACGCACACACCACAGCCCAGACACTGAGACTTATATATATGCACACACACACACTCACACACTCACACACACACACACACACACCACAGCCCAGACACTGAGACTTATATATATGCACACACACACAGACACACACACACCACAGCCCAGACACTGAGACTTATATATATGCACACACACACACACAACACAGCCCAGACACTGAGACTTATATTTATATGCGCACACACGCACACACACACACACCACAGCCCAGACCCTGAGACTTATATATATACACACACACACACACACACACACACACACCACAGCCCAGACCCTGAGACTTATATATATGCACACACACACACACCACAGCCCAGACACTGAGACATATATATATGCACACACACATACACACACACACACACACACCACAGCCCAGACCCTGAGACTTATATATATGCACTCACACACACACACACACACACACACACACACACACCACAGCCCAGACACTGAGACTTATATATATGCACACATACACACACACACACCACAGAACAGACACTGAGACATATATATGCACACACACACATCACACACACACACACCACAGCACATACACTGAGACTTATATATATGCACACACACACACACATCACAGCCCAGACACTGAGACTTATATATATATATATACACAGACACACCAGAACCCAGGCACTGAGATATATATGTATATATATTTATATATATTTACACACACACACTCTGTCTCTCTCTCGCTCACATTCTCTCTCACACACACTTCTTTTCTTTTTTTCTTTTGGGCCTCCTTATCTCGAGAGACAATGGATACGCGCCTGGAGGTGGTCAGTGGTTTGTGAAGCAGCGCCTGGAGTGGCTATCAAGGCCAATTCTGGAGTGACAGGCTCTTCCACAGGTGCTGCAGAGAAATTTGTTTGTTGGGGCTGTTGCACAGTTGGCTCTCCCCTTGCGCCTCTGTCTTTTTTCCTGCCAACTACTAAGTCTCTTCGACTCGCCACAATTTAGCCCTGTCTTTATGGCTGCCCGCCAGCTCTGGCGAATGTTGGCAACTGACTCCCACGACTTGTGATCAATGTCACACGATTTCATGTCACGTTTGCAGACGTCTTTATAACGGAGACATGGACGGCCGGTGGGTCTGATACCAGTGGCGAGCTCGCTGTACAATGTGTCTTTGGGGATCCTGCCATCTTCCATGCGGCTCACATGGCCAAGCCATCTCAAGCGCCGCTGACTCAGTAGTGTGTATAAGCTGGGGATGTTGGCCGCTTCAAGGACTTCTGTGTTGGAGATATAGTCCTGCCACCTGATGCCAAGTATTCTCCGAAGGCAGCGAAGATGGAATGAATTGAGACGTCGCTCTTGGTTGGCATACGTTGTCCAGGCCTCGCTGCCGTAGAGCAAGGTACTGAGGACACAGGCCTGATACACTCGGACTTTTGTGTTCCGTGTCAGTGCGCCATTTTCCCACACTCTCTTGGCCAGTCTGGACATAGCAGTGGAAGCCTTACCCATGCGCTTGTTGATTTCTGCATCTAGAGACAGGTTACTGGTGATAGTTGAGCCTAGGTAGGTGAACTCTTGAACCACTTCCAGAGCGTGGTCGCCAATATTGATGGATGGAGCATTTCTGACATCCTGCCCCATGATGTTCGTTTTCTTGAGGCTGATGGTTAGGCCAAATTCATTGCAGGCAGACGCAAACCTGTCGATGAGACTCTGCAGGCATTCTTCAGTGTGAGATGTTAAAGCAGCATCGTCAGCAAAGAGGAGTTCTCTGATGAGGACTTTCCGTACTTTGGACTTCGCTCTTAGACGGGCAAGGTTGAACAACCTGCCCCCTGATCTTGTGTGGAGGAAAATTCCTTCTTCAGAGGATTTGAATGCATGTGAAAGCAGCAGGGAGAAGAAAATCCCAAAAAGTGTGGGTGCGAGAACACAGCCCTGTTTCACACCACTCAGGATAGGAAAGGGCTCTGATGAGGAGCCACCATGTTGAATTGTGCCTTTCATATTGTCATGGAATGAGGTGATGATACTTAGTAGCTTTGGTGGACATCCGATCTTTTCTAGTAGTCTGAAGAGACCACGTCTGCTGACGAGGTCAAAGGCTTTGGTGAGATCAATGAAAGCAATGTAGAGGGGCATCTGTTGTTCACGGCATTTCTCCTGTATCTGACGAAGGGAGAACAGCATGTCAATAGTCGATCTCTCTGCACGAAAGCCACACTGTGCCTCAGGGTAGACGCGCTCGGCCAGCTTCTGGAGCCTGTTCAGAGCGACTCGAGCAAAGACTTTCCCCACTATGCTGAGCAGGGAGATTCCACGGTAGTTGTTGCAGTCACCGCGGTCACCTTTGTTTTTATAGAGGGTGATGATGTTGGCATCGCGCATGTCCTGGGGTACTGCTCCCTCGTCCCAGCACAGGCATAGCAGTTCATGTAGTGCTGAGAGTATAGCAGGCTTGGCACTCTTGATTATTTCAGGGGTAATGCTGTCCTTCCCAGGGGCTTTTCCGCTGGCTAGGGAATCAATGGCATCACTGAGTTCCGATTTGGTTGGCTGTATGTCCAGCTCATCCATGACTGGTAGAGGCTGGGCTGCATTGAGGGCAGTCTCAGTGACAGCATTCTCCCTGGAGTACAGTTCTAGGTAGTGCTCAACCCAGCGGTCCATCTGTTTGCGTTGGTCAGTGATTATGTCCCCCGATTTAGATTTGAGGGGGGTGATCTTCTTGATGGTTGGCCCAAGAGCTCTCTTCATGCCATCATACATTCCTCTGATGTTTCCGGTGTCTTAGGCCAGCTGAATATGACTGCATAGGTGTTGCCAGTAGTCGTTTGCGCAACGCCTGGCTGTTCTTTGTGCAGTACTTCTGGCTGCTTTAAGTGCTGCGGATGTTAAATCGCTGGGGGCTTTCTTGTAGTTCAAAAGTGCAATGCGCTTACCGGCTATGACAGGTTCTAGCTCTTCATTATGAGATTGAAACCAGTCTGCATTTCTCTTCGCACTTTTGCCGTAGGTGGTCAAAGCTGACTCATAGATGGCGTCTCTGATGTGGGCCCACTTGGTCTCAGCATCCCCTGTGGGAGTGTTTTGAAGGGCTGTTACAAGTGAATTTAGAAATTTTTGTAACAGCTGTGGGTGAGAAATTCTGCTCGTGTTGATGCGCGGGTGGCCCTTCTGCTTGGAATGATGCAACTTCTTTGGTCTGAGTCTAACCTTGCTGCACACCAGGGAGTGGTCGGTGTCGCAGTCCGCACTGTGGAAGCTGCGTGTGATTTGAACACTGTTTAAGGCGGCTCGCCTTGTGACAATGAGGTCTAGCTGGTGCCAACGACGTGATCTTGGGTGCCTCCATGAAACCTGGTGACAGGGTTTAGTGTGAAAGAACGAGTTGGTGATGCAGAGGTTATGATAGGTACACAACTCAAGCAGTCTCTGCCCGTTCTCATTCATCCTTCCAACGCCATAGCGCCCAAGGCAGGAGGGCCATGAGTCATGGTCGGCCCCAACCCTGGCATTAAAGTCCCCCAGCAGGAATAGGTGTTCGGTGTTGGGGATGCTGCTAATGATGTTATGGAGTTGTTCATAGAACTGGTCTTTAGCTTCAGGTGCGGAACAGAGTGTTGGAGCATAGATGCTGAGTAGGTGTACTGGACCAGAGGTGGTGAGCAGTCGGATGGACAGTATGCGTTCCGAGCCATTTGAGGGAGGCTCTATCATGCTGAGCAAGGAGTTTCTGATGGCGAAGCCCACTCCATGCTGTCTTGGTTCTTCAGGATCCCTGCCCTGCCAGAAGAAGGTGTAGTCTTGCTCTGCTAGAGAGCCACTCGCGGGGAGGCGAGTCTCCTGAAGTGCTGCAATGTCCACATTGAATCTACTGAGCTCGTTGTTAATGATGGCGGTCTTCCGAGAATCGTTGATTTGTGTAAGGTCTTCCGACAGGCCAGGACACATAGTTCTGACGTTCCAGCTTGCAAAGCGAAGGGCTGGTACCTTCTTTCCTTTTTTCATGTTGTTTGGTGCGGTGTATCAGTTCACCTTTCGGGCAATGACCCTGAGCTCCAAGCACCCATTGAAGCAGGCAGACTGTGGCGGGACAGAACCTTATTGACCGGGGGCTGCCCGGTTTGAGGCGGGCGGTAGCTGTCCAGTGAGGTGCAATGACCTCTCCCACCGACAAAGGCAACCCGTGTCGCCCAGTTTCTACGCCAATTTATCTGGACTTATAACCCGTAACTGCTGCCTTCCGTGTTGTGTCAGTCGCTGTGAGGCAACTATGGAGTGACCTCTCCATGGCGCATGCCTGGGCAAATTTATGGAGGTTGAGAGTTGCCCAGTCGTCAAAACCCCCCTCTCGGCCTTTCTGGTGGGGTCCAAAGGAATGCAGGACACGACGTTTGGCACCGGTATGGCTGCAGGAACTGCCGGAAACATGCCAAAGGTGACACATGACCGCCTACGGGGTTCCGCTCCGGATTTTCTGTTAGAGTTTACTCCCTTAGCCTTGGTCTCTCCCGAGACGCCCACAAGGCAGTGGGGTTGTTGGGGCCCCTACACAGGTGTAGGATGGTGCCGGTGGGAGGAGGGGATGCAAGGGGGAGGGGTAGAGGGAGGGGGTGGGGGGGGTGCAGGGGAAGGGGGTGCGGGGTGAAGATGGTGCGAGGGGGGTGCGGGCTGGGACGGGGTTGTGAGGGGGTGAGCTGAGAGGGTGGAGCAGGGAAGGGGACGGGGGTGGGGGGGGTGGAAGGGGGGTAAAGGGGGGGGGGGGGAGGGGGGGTGGAATCTGGTGCAGGTAATAAGCCATTTCCTCAGTGCCCACCATCGACATCCGGAAAGCTCATCCACGTCCTTCGGGAGGTGAAGCATCATTTGGCAGACTTAGAGGTGATTACATTTGCTAAGGGGTTTTTTTTTGCAGTGGTTTAAATAAAGGCATGCAGCATTGCCGACAGTGCGCTGCAGATGCTCTCCGAGCCATCTCCCGCGGGCGCTTTGAAGTTGCGGCCGGGGGGGCCGTTCGTGGATGTTTTGGGTGTTCGGGGCACCTTTTCACAGGACTTCTCTCGGGTCCCGCAGCTCCTTCTTCACCTCAATGGACTTACCGCATGCCGTGGCTGCAGACACTCTGGACTGTGAAGACAGCAGGATCGGAGATTAAAGTATCGGCAGCTGTGCTCGTCAGTTTCATCCGGATCAATTTCATTGAGAAAACAAAGAGCAGGTGTGGCTGGGGGAGGGCAGTGGGCCCAGGTAACATACACTAAACTAACTGTTAACTTTTAGATAGGGCTAAAATGAACTGATTTAAAGAGCCAGGGGAATTTAAACAGTTTAAGAGGGCAGATTGGGGGAGAAAACGTTAGGGATGGGAGCAGATGGCCAGATGGCCACACACACACTTGCTGAATCACATTATCTCAAATACGCGCACACCCTCTCTCTCTCTAATTTCTCTGTTTATTTCTGACACTCACACACATACACAGATCTGGTAACATTGCTCCAGTCTGATGTCTAATTTCTCTGTTTATTTCTGACACTCACACACATACACAGATCTGGTAACATTGCTGCAGTCTGATGTCTAATTTCTCTGTTTATTTCTGACACTCACACACATACACAGATCTGGTAACATTGCTGCAGTCTGATGTCTAATTTCTCTGTTTATTTCTGACACTCACACACATACACAGATCTGGTAACATTGCTGCCGTCTGATGTCTAATTTCTCTGTTTATTTCTGACACTCACACACATACATTGATCTGTTAACTTTGCTCCAGTCTGATGTCTAATTTCTCTGTTTATTTCTGACACTCACACACATACACTGATCTGGTAACTTTGCTCCAGTCTGATGTCTAATTTCTCTGTTTATTTCTGACACTCACACACATACATTGATCTGTTAACTTTGCTCCAGTCTGATGTCTAATTTCTCTGTTTATTTCTGACACTCACACACATACATTGATCTGGTAACTTTGCTCCTGTCTGATGTCTAATTTCTCTGTTTATTTCTGACACTCACACACATACATTGATCTGTTAACTTTGCTCCAGTCTGATGTCTAATTTCTCTGTTTATTTCTGACACTCACACACATACATTGATCTGTTAACTTTGCTCCAGTCTGATGTCTAATTTCTCTGTTTATTTCTGACACTCACACACATACACTGATCTGGTAACTTTGCTCCAGTCTGATGTCTAATTTCTCTGTTTATATCTGACACTCACACACATACATAGATCCGGTAACATTGCTCCAGTCTGATGTCTAATTTCTCTGTTTATTTCTGACACTCACACACATACACTGATCTGGTAACTTTGCTCCAGTCTGATGTCTAATTTCTCTGTTTATTTCTGACACTCACACACATACACTGATCTGGTAACTTTGCTCCAGTCTGATGTCTAATTTCTCTGTTTATTTCTGACACTCACACACATACACTGATCTGGTAACTTTGCTCCAGTCTGATGTCTAATTTCTCTGTTTATTTCTGACACTCACACACATACACTGATCTGGTAACTTTGCTCCAGTCTGATGTCTAATTTCTCTGTTTATTTCTGACACTCACACACATACATTGATCTGTTAACTTTGCTCCAGTCTGATGTCTAATTTATCTGTTTATTTCTGACACTCACACACATACATAGATCCGGTAACATTGCTCCAGTCTGATGTCTAATTTCTCTGTTTATTTCTGACACTCACACACATACACTGATCTGGTAACTTTGCTCCAGTCTGATGTCGAATTTCTCTGTTTATTTCTGACACTCACACACATACACTGATCTGGTAACTTTGCTCCAGTCTGATGTCTAATTTCTCTGTTTATTTCTGACACTCACACACATACACAGATCTGGTAACATTGCTCCAGTCTGATGTCTAATTTCTCTGTTTATTTCCCTTCCTCACAGTTAACTTGCTGACGATTGGGATCCTGTCTCGGGGAAAGTGCGGTCTCTCCAAATGTGTCACTCGGTACCTGGTGGCCATGTCAGCGGCGGATCTACTGGTCATTATCCTGGACCTGATATTCAGACACATTCCCATTGTTTATTTTGAACAGTTTCAGTTCCTGTATTACATCCCCGTGTGTAATATCCACGCCGTCCTGCTTTACACAGTCACAGACTGTTCTGTCTGGTTCACCGTCACTTTCACCTTTGATCGATTTGTGGCCATTTGTTGTCAGAATCTGAAAAGTAAATATTGCAGTGAGAAAACATGTGCTGTGGTTGTGGGAACAGTCAGTGTGCTGAGCTGTTTAAAGAACATCTTCTGGTATTTTATGTTAACGGGTCGGTATTGGCTGGGGAACAGACCCTGGTTTTGTGATGTAACAATGGATGTTCGGAATTCTCGTGTCTGGGGAACAATCGAGTTCCTCCACAACATTCTAACTCCGGTCATCCCATTTGTGCTGATTCTGCTGCTCAACGCTCTCACCGTCAGACACATTTTAGTGAGCAGCAGAGGACGCAGGAGACTCCGGGCTCACAGCAGTGGAGAGAGTCACAGAGACCCCGAGATGGAGAGTCGAAGGAAATCTATCATTTTACTGTTAGTTATCTCTGGTAATTTCATGCTGTTGTGGGCCCTTTTAATGGTGTTTTCTATATGGAGGAGGATGTGGTATTTGGGTTATGGGTCTGTTTATCTCCCTCCGTTTCTGCTGGAATTGTCCTTCATGCTCCAGCTCCTGAGCTGCTCCACAAACACTGTGATTTACGCCGTGACCCAGACTCAGTTCAGAGAGCAGGTGAAGAATGTGCTGAAATATCCCTTTAATACAATTGTTAAATTAATTCAATAATCAGAGGAGGGGGAGGAGCCTGTCACCATGGAGACAGAGCGGGGGAGGGGCCTCTCACCATGGAGACAGAGCGGGGGAGGGGACTGTCACCATGGAGACAGAGCGGGGGAGGGGCCTCTCACCATGGAGACAGAGCGGGGGAGGGGACTGTCACCATGGAGACAGAGCGGGGGAGGAGCCTCTCACCATGGAGACAGAGCGGGGGAGGGGCCTCTCACCATGGAGACAGAGCGGGGGAGGGGACTGTCACCATGGAGACAGAGCGGGGGAGGGGACTGTCACCATGGAGACAGAGCGGGGGAGGGGACTGTCACCATGGAGACAGAGCGGGGGAGGGGACTGTCACCATGGAGACAGAGCGGGGGAGGGGACTGTCACCATGGAGACAGAGCGGGGGAGGGGCCTCTCACCATGGAGACAGAGCGGGGGAGGGGACTGTCACCATGGAGACAGAGCGGGGGAGGGGCCTCTCACCATGGAGACAGAGCGGGGGAGGGGCCTCTCACCATGGAGACAGAGCGGGGGAGGGGACTGTCACCATGGAGACAGAGCGGGGGAGGGGCCTCTCACCATGGAGACAGAGCGGGGGAGGGGACTGTCACCATGGAGACAGAGCGGGGGAGGGGACTGTCACCAAGGAGACAGAGCGGGGGAGGGGACTGTCACCATGGAGACAGAGCGGGGGAGGGGCCTCTCACCATGGAGACAGAGCGGGGGAGGGGACTGTCACCATGGAGACAGAGCGGGGGAGGGGACTGTCACCATGGAGACAGAGCGGGGGAGGGGCCTCTCACCATGGAGACAGAGCGGGGGAGGGGACTGTCACCATGGAGACAGAGCGGGGGAGGGGCCTCTCACCATGGAGACAGAGCGGGGGAGGGGCCTCTCACCATGGAGACAGAGCGGGGGAGGGGACTGACACCATGGAGACAGAGCGGGGGAGGGGCCTGTCACCATGGAGACAGAGCGGGGGAGGGGCCTCTCACCATGGAGACAGAGCGGGGGAGGGGCCTCTCACCATGGAGACAGAGAGGGGGAGGAGACTGTCACCATGGAGACAGAGCGGGGGAGGGGACTGTCACCATGGAGACAGAGCGGGGGAGGGGACTGTCACCATGGAGACAGAGCGGGGGAGGGGCCTCTCACCATGGAGACAGAGCGGGGGAGGGGACTGTCACCATGGAGACAGAGCGGGGGAGGGGCCTGTCACCATGGAGACAGAGCGGGGGAGGGGCCTGTCACCATGGAGACAGAGCGGGGGAGGAGACTGTCACCATGGAGACAGAGCGGGGGAGGGGCCTGTCACCATGGAGACAGAGCAGGGGAGGAGACTGTCACCATGGAGACAGAGCGGGGGAGGGGCCTGTCACCATGGAGACAGAGCGGGGGAGGGGCCTCTCACCATGGAGACAGAGCGGGGGAGGGGACTGTCACCATGGAGACAGAGCGGGGGAGGGGCCTCTCACCATGGATACAGAGCGGGGGAGGGGACTGTCACCATGGAGACAGAGCGGGGGAGGGGCCTCTCACCATGGAGACAGAGCCGGGGAGGGGCCTCTCACCATGGAGACAGAGCGGGGGAGGAGACTGTCACCATGGAGACAGAGCGGGGGAGGGGCCTGTCACCATGGAGACAGAGCGGGGGAGGGGCCTGTCACCATGGAGACAGAGCGGGGGAGGGGCCTGTCACCATGGAGACAGAGCGGGGGAGGGGACTGTCACCATGGAGACAGAGCGGGGGAGGGGCCTGTCACCATGGAGACAGAGCGGGGGAGGGGCCTGTCACCATGGAGACAGAGCGGGGGAGGGGCCTGTCACCATGGAGACAGAGCGGGGGAGGGGACTGTCACCATGGAGACAGAGCGGGGGAGGGGACTGTCACCATGGAGACAGAGCGGGGGAGGGGCCTCTCACCATGGAGACAGAGCGGGGGAGGGGACTGTCACCATGGAGACAGAGCGGGGGAGGGGCCTGTCACCATGGAGACAGAGCGGGGGAGGGGACTGTCACCATGGAGACAGAGCGGGGGAGGGGCATGTCACCATGGAGACAGAGCGGGGGAGGGGCCTGTCACCATGGAGACAGAGCGGGGGAGGGGCCTGTCACCATGGAGACAGAGCGGGGGAGGGGCCTGTCACCATGGAGACAGAGCGGGGGAGGAGACTGTCACCATGGAAACAGAGCGGGGGAGGGGACTGACACCATGGAGACAGAGCGGGGGAGGGGCCTCTCGCCATGGAGACAGAGCGGGGGAGGGGCCTCTCACCATGGAGACAGAGCGGGGGGAGGGGACTGTCACCATGGAGACAGAGCGGGGGAGGGGACTGTCACCATGGAGACAGAGCGGGGGAGGGGCCTCTCACCATGGAGACAGAGCGGGGGAGGGGCCTGTCACCATGGAGACAGAGCGGGGGAGGGGACTGTCACCGTGGAGACAGAGCGGGGGAGGGGACTGTCACCATGGAGACAGAGCGGGGGAGGAGACTGTCACCATGGAGACAGAGCGGGGGAGGAGCCTGTCACCATGGAGACAGAGCGGGGGAGGGGCCTCTCACCATGGAGACAGAGCGGGGGAGGAGACTGTCACCATGGAGACAGAGCGGGGGTGGGGCCTCTCACCATGGAGACAGAGCGGGGGAGGGGACTGTCACCATGGAGACAGAGCGGGGGAGGAGACTGTCACCATGGAGACAGAGCGGGGGAGGAGCCTGTCACCATGGAGACAGAGCGGGGGAGGGGACTGTCACCATGGAGACAGAGCGGGGGAGGGGACTGTCACCATGGAGACAGAGCGGGGGAGGGGCCTCTCACCATGGAGACAGAGCGGGGGAGGGGCCTCTCACCATGGAGACAGAGCGGGGGAGGAGACTGTCACCATGGAGACAGAGCGGGGGAGGGGACTGTCACCATGGAGACAGAGCGGGGGAGGGGACTGTCACCATAGAGACAGAGCGGGGGAGGGGACTGTCACCATGGAGACAGAGCGGGGGAGGGGCCTGTCACCATGGAGACAGAGCGGGGGAGGGGACTGTCACCATGGAGACAGAGCGGGGGAGGGGCCTCTCACCATGGAGACAGAGCGGGGGAGGGGACTGTCACCATGGAGACAGAGCGGGGGAGGGGACTGTCACCATGGAGACAGAGCGGGGGAGGGGCCTCTCACCATGGAGACAGAGCGGGGGAGGGGACTGTCACCATGGAGACAGAGCGGGGGAGGGGCCTCTCACCATGGAGACAGAGCGGGGGAGGGGCCTCTCACCATGGAGACAGAGCGGGGGAGGGGACTGTCACCATGGAGACAGAGCGGGGGAGGGGCCTGTCACCATGGAGACAGAGCGGGGGAGGGGCCTCTCACCATGGAGACAGAGCGGGGGAGGGGCCTCTCACCATGGAGACAGAGCGGGGGAGGGGCCTCTCACCATGGAGACAGAGAGGGGGAGGAGACTATCACCATGGAGACAGAGCGGGGGAGGGGCCTGTCACCATGGAGACAGAGCGGGGGAGGGGACTGTCACCATGGAGACAGAGCGGGGGAGGGGACTGTCACCATGGAGACAGAGCGGGGGAGGGGACTGTCACCATGGAGACAGAGCGGGGGAGGGGCCTCTCACCATGGAGACAGAGCGGGGGAGGGGCCTCTCACCATGGAGACAGAGCGGGGGAGGGGCCTCTCACCATGGAGACAGAGCGGGGGAGGGGCCTCTCACCATGGAGACAGAGCGGGGGAGGGGCCTGTCACCATGGAGACAGAGCGGGGAGGGGACTGTCACCATGGAGACAGAGAGGGGGAGGGGCCTCTCACCATGGAGACAGAGCGGGGGAGGGGCCTCTCACCATGGAGACAGAGCGGGGGAGGGGACTGTCACCATGGAGACAGAGAGGGGGAGGGGCCTGTCACCATGGAGACAGAGCGGGGGAGGGGCCTCTCACCATGGAGACAGAGCGGGGGAGGGGACTGTCAGCATGGAGACAGAGAGGGGGAGGGGCCACTCACCATGGAGACAGAGCGGGGGAGGGGCCTCTCACCATGGAGACAGAGAGGGGGATGGGCCTGTCACCATGGAGACAGAGCGGGGGAGGGGCCTCTCACCATGGAGACAGAGCGGGGGAGGGGACTGTCACCATGGAGACAGAGCGGGGGAGGGGCCTGTCACCATGGAGACAGAGAGGGGGAGGAGACTATCACCATGGAGACAGAGCGGGGGAGGGGCCTGTCAACATGGAGACAGAGAGGGGGAGGAGACTATCACCATGGAGACAGAGCGGGGGAGGGGCCTCTCACCATGGAGACAGAGCGGGGGAGGGGACTGTCACCATGGAGACAGAGCGGGGGAGGGGCCTCTCACCATGGAGACAGAGCGGGGGAGGGGACTGTCACCATGGAGACAGAGCGGGGGAGGGGCCTGTCACCATGGAGACAGAGCGGGGGAGGGGCCTCTCACCATGGAGACAGAGCGGGGGAGGGGCCTCTCACCATGGAGACAAAGCGGGGGAGGAGACTGTCACCATGGAGACAGAGCGGGGGAGTGTAGGGAGTGGGGGCGGGGTCTGTTTCCAAGGTGACGGCGAATGGGGGCGGGGTCTGTTTCCAGAGTGACGGGAGTGGGGGCGGGGTCTGTTTCCAAGGTGACGGGATTGGGGGTGGGGTCTGTTTCCAAGGTGACGGGAGTGGGGGCGGGGTCTGTTTCCATGGTGACGGGAGTGGGGGCGGGGTCTGTTTCCAGGGTGACGGGAGTGGGGGCGGGGTCTGTTACCAAGGTGACGGGAGTGGGGGCGGTGTCTGTTTCCAGGGTGACGGGAGTGGGGGTGGGGTCTGTTTCCAGGGTGACGGGAGTGGGGGCGGGGTCTGTTTCCAGAGTGACGGAGTGGGGGCGGGGTCTGTTTCCAGAGTGACGGAGTGGGGGCGGGGTCTTTTTCCAGGGTGACGGGAGTAGGTGCGGGGTCTGTTTCCAGGGTGACGGGAGTGGGGGCGGGGTCTGTTTCCAGGGTGACGGGAGTGGGGGCGGGGTCTGTTACCAAGATGACGGGAGTGGGGGCGGGGTCTGTTTCCAAGGTGACGGGAGTGGGGGCGGGTTCTGTTTCCAAGGTGACGGTAATGGGGGCGGGTTCTGTTTCCAAGGTGACGGGAGTGGGGGCGGGTTCTGTTTCCAAGGTGACGGGAGTGGGGGCGTGGTCTGTTTCCAAGGTGACGGAGTGGGGGCGGGTTCTGTTTCCAGGGTGACGGGAGTGGGGGCGGGGTCTGTTTCCAGCGTGACGGGAGTGCGGGCGGGGTCTGTTTCCAGGGTGACGGGAGTGGGGGCGGGGTCTGTTTCCAGGGTGACGGTGTGGGGGCGGGGTCTGTTTCCAGGGTGACGGGAGTGGGGGCGGGGTCTGTTTCCAGGGTGACGGGAGTGGGGGCGGGGTCTGTTTCCAGGGTGACGGGAGTGCGGGCGGGGTCTGTTTCCAGGGTGACGGGAGTGGGGGCGGGGTCTGAATCTTTCTGATTCTTTTATAATCCCTTTCAAACTAAAAGAATCCTGATAATTATTGATAATAATTTATAATAATTTATAAACATTTACTGACCTTTACAACCTTTATAAACTGTTTATAATTCTTCCTCTCACTTTGTAAATCTTTATAATATTTATGATTGTCTGTGATTTATTATCCTTTATGAGATTTTATTCTCATTTATAATCTGTTACATTCACTGCCCTGGACAGAAAACATTGAAAATGATCCCCGTGGATTACTCTCAATTCAAACAGATCACAGAGCATATCATTTAAAATGGCCGCAGCACATGTCACGTAAAATGGCCGCAGTGAAGGTGACATCATACAGACCACAGAGAATGTCATTTAAAATGGCCGTACCACATGTCACGTAAAATGGCCGCAGTGAAGGTGACATCAAACAGACCAGAGAGCACGTCATTTAGAATGGCTGCAGCACATGTCGCTTAAAATGGCCGCGGTGCAGGTGACATCAAACAGACAACAGTGCATATCATCAGATCGAAGTGGCCTTTGTTAAAACCAGCTGGAGTGGTACTGAGTGCAACTCACACTCCAGGAAACAGCCAATTCAATCCAGACCTCTAATAATGCCAGCTGGAGTGGTACTGAGCCCCACTCACACACCAGATAAGAGCCAATTGAATTTGAGCCTATATTCATACCAGCTGGAGTGGTACTGAGGCTCATTCACACGCCGGGAAAGAACCAATTCAATCCAGGCCCCTATTAATACCAGCTGGAGTAAAATTAACTCCCATTTACACACCAGGAAAGAGCCAATTCAATCCAGGCCTCTATTAATACCAGCTGGAGAGGGACTGAGTCTCACTCACACACGGGGAAAGAGCCAATTCAATCCAGGCCTCTATTTACACCAGCTGGAGTGGTACTGAGTCCCATCCACACACCAGGAAAGAGCCAATTGAAACCGAGCCTATATTATCACCAGCTGGAGTGGTACTGAGTCCCACTGACACACCAGGAAAGAGCCAATTCAATGCAAACCTTTATTAATACCAGCTGGAGTGGTACTGAGCCCCACTCACACACCAGGAAAAAGCTAATTAAAGCCAGACCGCCATTGATACCAGCTGGAGTGGGACTGAGACCCACTCACACACCAGGAAAGAGCCAATTCAATCCAGACCTCTATTAACACCAGGTGGAGTGCGACTGAGTCCCACAAACACAGCAGGAAAGGGACAGTTCATTACAGGCCTCTATTAATACCAGCTGCAGTGGAATTAACTCCCACTCAAACTCCAGGAAAGAGCCAATTCAAGACACGCCTCTATTAATACCAGCTGGAGTGGCACTGAGTCCCACTCACACCAGGAGAGAGCCAATTCTATCGAGGCTGATATCAATACCAGCAGGAGTGGTATTGAGTCCCACTCACACACCAGTAAAGAGCCAATTCAATCCAGGCATCCAATAATACCAGCTGGAGTGGTACTGAGTCCCACTCACACACCAGGAGAGAGCCAATTCAATCCAGGCCTCCATTAATACCAGCTGGAGTGGCACTGAGTCCCACTCACACACCAGGAAAGAGGCAATTCTGTCCAGACCTCTTAATACCAGCTGGAGTGGTACTGAGTCCCACTCACACACCAGGAAAGAGGCAATTCAATCCAGACCTCTATTAATACCAGCTGGAGTGGTACTGAGTCCCACTCACACACCAGGAAAGAGCCAAATCAATCCAGACCTGTATTAATACCAGCTGGAGTGGTACTGGGTCCCACTCACACACCAGGAAAGAGGCAATTCAATCCAGACCTCTATTAATACCAGCTGGAGTGGTACTGAGTCCCACTCACACACCAGGAAAGAGGCAATTCAATCCACACCTCGATAAATACCAGCTGGAAAGGGACTGAGTCCCACTCACACACCAGGAAAGAGCCAAATCAATCCAGACCTCTATTAATACCAGCTGGAGTGGCACTGAGTCCCACTCACACACCAGGAAAGAGGCAATTCAATCCACACCTCGATAAATACCAGCTGGAGTGGGACTGAGTCCCACTCACACACCAGGAAAGAGGCAATTCAATCCACACCTCTATTAATACCAGCTGGAATGGTACTGAGGCCCACTCACACACCAGGAAAGAGCCAAATCAATCCAGACCTCTATTAATACCAGCTGGAGTGGAACTGAGTCTCACACACACACCCGGGAAGAGCCATTTCGATCCAGGGCTCTATCTATAGCGACTGGAGTGGCACCGAGTCCCACTCACACACCAGAAAGAGTCAATTTAAACCAGCCCTCTATTAATACCAGCTGGAGTGGTACTGAGTCCCACTGACTCACCAGGAAGGAGCCAATTCAATCCAGACCTCTATTAATACCAGCTGGAGTGGTACTGAGTCCCACTTACTCACCAGTAAAGAGTCAATTCAATCCAGACCTCTTATTAACACCAGCTGGAGAGGTACTGAGTCCCACTCACACACCAGGAAAGAGAAATATCAATCCAGACCTCTATTCATACCAGCTGGAGAGGAACTGAGTCCCCCACACACACCAGGAAAGAGCTAAGTCAATCCAGGCCTCTATTAATACCAGCTGGAGAGGCACTGAGTCCCACTCAAACACCAGGAAAGAGCCAAATCAATCCAGACCTCTATTAATACCAGCTGGAATGGTACTGAGGCCCACTCACACACCATGAAAGAGCCAATTCAATCGAAACCTCCATGAACACCAGCTAGAGTGGTACTGAGTCCCACTCACACACCAGGAAAGAGGCAATTCTATCCAGGCCTCAATTAATACCAGCTGGAGTGGTACTGAGCTCCACTCACACACCAGGAAAGAGCCAATTCAATCCAGACCTCTATGAATACCAGCTGGAGTGGTACTGAGTCACACTCACACACCAGGAAAGAGCCAATTCAATCCAGACCTCTATTAATACCAGCTGGTGAGGTACTGAGCCCCACTCACACACCAGGAAAGAGGCAATTCTGTCCAGGCCTCTATTAATGCCAGCTGGAGTGGTACTGAGTCCCACTCACACACCAGGAAAGACGCAATTCAATCCAGATCTCTTAATACCAGCTGGAGTGGTACTGAGCCCCACTCACACACCAAGAAAGAGGCAATTCAATCCAGACCTCTATTAATACCAGCTGGAGTGGTACTGAGTCCCACTCACACACCAGGAAAGAGGCAATTCAATCCAGGTCTCTATTAATACCAGCTGGAGTGGTACTGAGTCCCACTCACACACCAGGAAAGAGGCAATTCAATCCACACCTCGATAAATACCAGCTGGAGTGGGACTGAGTCCCACTCACACATCAGGAAAGAGCCAAATCAATCCAAACCTCTATTAATACCAGCTGGAGTGGAACTGAGTCTCACACACACACCAGGGAAGAGCCATTTCGATCCAGGGCTCTATCTATAGCGACTGGAGTGGCACCGAGTCCCCCTCACACACCAGAAAGAGTCAATTTAAACCAGCCCTCTATTAATACCAGCTGGAGTGGTACTGAGTCCCACTCACTCACCAGTAAAGAGTCAATTCAATCCAGACCTCTTATTAACACCAGCTGGAGTGTAAATGAGTCCCACTCACACACCAGGAAAGAGAAATATCAATCCAGGCCTCTATAAATACCAGCAGAAGTGGTACTGAGCCCCACTCACACACCAGTAAAGAGTCTATTCAATCCAGGCCTCTATTCATACCAGCTGGAGAGGAACTGAGTCCCCCACACACACCAGGAAAGAGCCAATTCAATCCAGTCCTTTATTAATACCAGCTGGAGAGGAACTGAGTCCCACTCACACACCAGGAAAGAGCCAATTCAATCCAGTCCTTTATTAATACCAGCTGGAGAGGAACTGAGTCCCACTCACACACCAGGAAAGAGCCAATTCAATCCAGTCCTTTATTAATACCAGCTGGAGTGGTACTGAGCACCACTCATCACCAGGAAGGAGCCAATTCAAACCAGACCTCTTTTAATAACAGCTGGAGTGGTACTGAGTCCCACTCACACACCAGGAAAGAGTCAATTCAATCCAGGCCTCTATTAATACCAGCTGGAGTGGTACTGAGCCCCACTCACTCACCAGGATGGAGCCAATTCAAACCAGACCTCTTTTAATAACAGCTGGAGTGGTACTGAGTCCCACTCACACACCAGGAAAGAGTCAATTCAATCCAGACCTCTTTTAATAACAGCTGGAGAGGTACTGAGTCCCACTCACACACCAGGAAAGAGTCAATTCAAACCAGGCCTCGATAAATACCAGCTGGAGTGGTACTGAGCCCCACTCACACACCAGGATGGAGCCAATTCAATCCAGACCTCTATTAATACCAGCTGGAGTGGTACTGAGTCCCACTCACACACCAGGAAAGAGTCAATTCAAACCAGGCCTCGATAAATACCCTCTGGAGTGGTACTGAGCCCCACTCACTCACCAGGATGGAGCCAATTCAATCCAGACCTCTATTAATACCAGCTGGAGTGGTACTGAGCCCCACTCACACACCAGGATGGAGCAAATTCAATCCAGACCTCTATTAACACCAGCTGGAGTGGTACTGAGTCCCACTCACTCACCAGGAAAGAGCCAATTCAATCCAGGCCTCTATTGATACCAGCTGGAGTGGTACTGAGCCCCACTCACACACCAGAAAAGAGCCAATTCAATCCAGGTCTCTATTAACACCAGCTGGAGTGGTACTGAGACCCACTCACTCACCAGGAAAGAGCCAATTGAATCAGAGCCTATATTAATACTAGCTGGAGTGGTACTGAGTCCCACTCACACACCAGGAAAGAGCCAATTCAATCCAGGCCTCTATTGATACCAGCTGGAGTGGTACTGAGTCCCACTCACACACCAGGGAAGAGCTAAATCAATACAGGTCTCCACTAATACCAGCTGGAGTGGGACTCAGTCTCACTCACAATCCAGGAAAGAGCCAATTCAATCCAGGCCTCTAATAATACCAGCTGGAGTGGTACTGAGTCCCACAAACACACCAGGAAAAAGCCAATTCAAACCAGGTTTCTATTAATATCAGCTGGAGTGGAATTGGGTCACAAGTCACACTAGCAGAAAGCCAACTCAATCCAGGCCTCTATTAATAACAGCTGGAGTGGTACTGAGCCCCACTCACTCACCAGGAAAGAGTCAACTCAATTCAGACCTCTATTAATACCAGCTGGAGTGGTACTGAGTCCGAATCACACGCCAGGAAAGAGGCAATTCAATCAAGCTCTCTATTAATACCAGCTGGAGTGGTACTGAGCACCACTCACTCACCAGGAAAGATCCAAGTCAATCCAGACCTCTATTAATACCAGCTGGAGTGGTACTGAGCCCCACTTACTCACCAGGAAAGAGCCAATTCAATCCAGGCCTCAAATAATACCAGCTGGAGTGGTACTGAGCACCACTCACTCACCAGGAAAGAGCCAAGTCAATCCAGGCCTCTATTAATACCAGCTGGAGTGGTACTGAGCCCCACTCACTCACCAGGAAAGAGCCAAGTCAATCCAGGCCTCTATTAATACCAGCTGGAGTGGTACTGAGCCCCACTTACTCACCAGGAAAGAGCCAATTCAATCCAGGCCTCTATTAATACCAGCTGGAGTGGTACTGAGCCCCACTTACTCACCAGGAAAGAGCCAATTCAATCCAGGCCTCAATTAATACCAGCTGGAGTGGTACTGAGCCCCACTCACTCACCAGAAAAGAGCCAAGTCAATCCAGGCCTATATTAATACCAGCTGGAGTGGTACTGAGCCCCACTTACTCACCAGGAAAGAGCCAATTCAATCCAGGCCTCTATTAATACCAGCTGGAGTGGTACTGAGTCCCACTCACAGACCAGGAAAGAGCCAATTCAATCCAGACCTATAATAATAACAGCTGGAGTGGTACTGAGCCCCACTCACTCACCAGGAAAGAGCCAATTCAATCCAGACCTCTATTAATACCAGCTGGAGTGGTACTGAGTCCCACTCACACACCAGGAAAGAGCCAATTCAATCCAGACCTCTAATAATACCAGCTGCAGTGGTACTGAGCCCCACTCACTCACCAGGAAAGAGCCAATTCAATCCAGACCTCTATTAATACCAGCTGGAGTGATACTGAGACCCACTCACTCACCAGGATGGAACCAATTCAATCCAGACCTCTATTAATACCAGCTGGAGTGGTACTGAGCCCCACTCACTCACCACGAAAGAGCCAATTCAATCCAGACCTCTATTAATACCAGCTGGAGTGGTACTGAGCCCCAGTCAAACACCAGGATGGAGCCAATTCAATCCAGTCTATTAATAACAGCTGGAGTGGTACTGAGTCCCACTCACTCACCAGGATGGAGCCAATTCAATCCAGACCTCTATTAATACCAGCTGGAGTGGTACTGAGCCCCACTCACTCACCAGGAAAGAGCCAATTCAATCCAGACCTCTATTAATACCAGCTGGAGTGGTACTGAGCCCCACTCACTCACCAGGAAAGAGCCAATTCAATCCAGACCTCTATTAATACCAGCTGGAGTGGTACTGAGTCCCACTCACTCACCAGGATGGAGCCAATTCAATCCAGACCTCTATTAATACCAGCTGGATTGGTACTGAGCCCCACTCACTCACCGGGAAAGAGCCAATTCAATCCAGACCTCTATTAATACCAGCTGGAGTGGCACTGAGTCCCACTCACACACCAGGAAAGAGTCAATTCAAACCAGGCTTCTATTAATACCAGCTGGAGAGGTACTGCGTCCCATTCACACACCAGGAAAGAGTCAATTCAAACCAGGCCTCTATTAATACCAGCTGGAGTGGACCTGAGTCCCACTCACACACCAGGAAAGAGCCAATTCAATCCAGACCTCTTAATACCAGCTGGAGTGGGACTGAGCCCCACTCACTCACCAGGAAGGAGCCAATTCAATCCAGACCTCTATTAACACCAGCTGGAGTGGTACTGAGTCCCACTCACTCACCAGGAAAGAGTCAATTCAAACCAGGCCTCTTTTGATACCAGCTGGAGTGGAACTGAGTCCCACTCACACACCAGGAATGAGTCAATTCTAACCAGGCCTCTATTAATACCAGCTGGAGTGGTACTGAGCCCCTGTCACACACCAGGAAAGAGCAAATTCAATCCAGGCCTCTATTAATACCAGCTGGAGTGGTACTGAGCCCCACTCACACACCAGGAAAGAACCAATTCAATCCAGACCTCTATTAATACAAGCTGTTGTGGTACTGAGCCCCACTCACACACCAGGAAAGAGGCAATTCAATCCAGGCCTCTATTAATACCAGCTGCAGTGGTACTGAGTCCCACTCACACACCAGGATTGAGGCAATTCAATCCACACCTCGATAAATACCTGCTGGAGTGGGACTGAGCCCCACTCACACACCAGGAAAGAGCCAATTCAATCCAGACATCTTAATACCAGCTGGAGTGGGACTGAGTCCAACTCAATCACCAGTAAGGAGCCAATTCAATCCAGACCTCTATTAACACCAGCTGGAGTGGTACTGAGTCCCACTCACACACCAGGAAAGAGTCAATTCAATCCAGGCCTCCATTAATACCAGCAGGAGTGGTACTGAGTCCCATTCACACACCAACTAAGAGGCAATTCAATCCCGGTCTCAATGAATACCAGCTGGAGTGTTACTGAGCCCCACTCACACACCAGGAAAGAGCCAATTCAATCCAGACCTCTATTAATACCAGCTGGAGTGGTACTGAGCCCCACTCACACACCAGCAAAGAGCCAATTCAATCCACACCTCTATTAATACCAGCTGGAGTGGTACTGAGTCCCACTCACACACCAGGAAAGAGGCAATTCAATCCACACCTCTATTAATACCAGCTGGAGTGGTACTGAGTCCCACTCACACACCAGGAAAGAGGCAATTCAATCCAGGCATCTATTAATACCAGCTGGAGTGGAACTGAGCCCCAGTCACACACCAGGAAAGATCCAAGTCAATCCAGTCCTCTATTAATACCAGCTGGAGAGGTACTGAGTCCCACTCACACACGTGGAAAGAGTCAATTCAAACCAGGTCTCTATTAACACCAGCTGGAGTGTTACCGAGTCCCACTCACACACCAGGAAAGAGGCAATTCAATCCAGACCTCTATTCATACCAGCTGGAGTGTTTTTAGTCCCACTCACACACCAGGAAAGAGGCAATTCAATCCAGACCTCTATTAATACCAGCTGGAGAGGTACTGATCCCCACTCACACACCAGGAAAGAGTCAATTCAATCCAGACCTCTCTTAACACCAGCTGGAGTGGTACTGATCCCCACTCACACACCAGGAAAGAGTCAATTCAATCCAGACCTCTATTAACACCAGCTGGAGTGGTACTGAGCCCCACTCACTCACCAGTAAAGAGGCAATTCAATCCACACCTCGATAAATACCAGCTGGAGTGGACCTGAGTCCCACTCACACACCAGGAAAGAGCCAATTCAAACCAGGTCTCTATTAATACCAGCTGGAGTGGTACTGAGTCCCACTCACAGACCAGGAAAGAGCCAATTCAATCCAGGCCTCTATAAATACCAGCTGAAGTGGTACTGAGCCCCACTCACACACCAGGAAAGAGCCAATTCAATCCAGACCTCTATTAATACCAGCTGGAGTGGTACCGAGACCCACTGACACAGCAGGAAAGAGGCAATTAAATCCAGGTCTCTATTAATACCAGCTGGAGTGGTACTGAGTCTCACTCACACACCAGGAAAGAGCCAATTCAATCCAGGCCTCTATAAATACCAGCTGAAGTGGTACTGAGTCCCAGTCACGCACCAGGAAAGAGCCAAATCAATCCAGACCTCTATTAATACCAGCTGGAGAGGTACTGATCCCCACTCACACACCAGGAAAGAGTCAATTCAATCCAGACCTCTCTTAACACCAGCTGGAGTGGTACTGAGTCCCACTCACACACCAGGAAAGAGTCAATTCAATCCAGACATCTTAATGCCAGCTGGAGTGATACTGAGTCCAACTCACACACCAGGGAAGAGCCAATTCAATCCATAGCTCTATTAATACCAGCTGGAGTGGTACTGAGCCCCACTCACACACCAGGGAAGAGCCAATTCAATCCAGGCATCTATTAATACCAGCTGGAGTGGTACTGAGCCCCACTCACACACCAGGGAAGAGCCAATTCAATCCAGGCATCTATTAATACCAGCTGGAGTGGTACTGAGTCCCACCCACACACCAGGGAAGAGCCAATTCAATTCAGGCCTCTATTAATACCAGCTGGAGTGGTACTGAGCCCCAGTGACGCACCAGGAAAGAGCCAAGTCAATCCAGGCCTCTATTCATACCAGCTGGAGTGGAACTGAGTCCCACTCACACATCAGGAAAGAGCCAAGTCAATCCAGACCTCTATTAATACCAGCTGGAGTGGTACTGAGTCCCACTCACTCACCAGTAAAGAGGCAATTCAATCCACACCTCGATAAATACCAGCTGGAGTGGACCTGAGTCCCACTCACACACTAGGAAAGAGTCAATTCAAACCAGGTCTCTATTAACACCAGCTGGAGTGGTACTGAGTCCCACTCTCAAACCAGGAAAGAGCCAATTCAATTCAGGCCTCTATTAATACCAGCTGGAGTGGTACTGAGTCCCACTCACACACCAGGAAAGAGCCAATTCAATTCAGGCCTCTATTAATACCAGCTGGAGTGGTACTGAGTCCCACTCACACACCAGTAAAGAGCTAATTCAATTCAGGTCTCCATTAACACCAGCTGGAGTGGTACTGAGTCCCACTCTCAAACCAGGAAAGAGCCAATTCAATTCAGGCCTCTATTAATACCAGCTGGAGTGGTACTGAGTCCCACTCACACACCAGGAAAGAGCCAATTCAATTCAGGCCTCTATTAATACCAGCTGGAGTGGTACTGAGTCCCACTCACACACCAGGAAAGAGCTAATTCAATTCAGGTCTCTATTAACACCAGCTGGAGTGGTACTGAGTCCCACTCTCAAACCAGGAAAGAGCCAATTCAATTCAGGCCTCTATTAATACCAGCTGGAGTGGTACTGAGTCCCACTCACACACCAGGAAAGAGCCAATTCAATTCAGGCCTCTATTAATACCAGCTGGAGTGGTACTGAGTCCCACTCACACACCAGGAAAGAGCCAATTCAATCCAGGCCTCTATTAATACTAGCTGGAGAGGTACTGAGTCCCACTCAAACACCAGGAAAGAGCCAAATCAATCCAGTCCTCTATTAATACCAGCTGGAGAGGTACTGAGTCCGACTCACACAAAAGGAAAGAGCCAATTCAATCCAGCCCTCTATAAATACCAGCTGGAGTGGTACTGAGTCCGACTCACACACCAGGAAAGAGCCAATTCAATCCAGACCTCGATGAAGACCAGCTGGAGTGTTACTGAGTCCCACTCAAAAACCAGGAAAGAGCCAAATCAATCCAGACCTCTATTGATACCAGCTGGAGTGGTACTGAGTCCCACTCACATACCAGGAAAGAGTCAATTCAATCCAGACCTCGATAAATACCAGCTGGAGTGGACCTGAGTCCCACTCACACACCAGGATAGTGTCAATTCAAAACAGGCCTCTATTAATACCAGCTGGAGTGGACCTGAGTCCCATTCACACACCAGGAAAGAGTCAATTCAATCCAGACCTCTATTCATACCAGCTGGAGTGGTACTGAGTCCCACTCACTCACCAGGAAAGAGTCAATTCAATCCAGGCCTCTATTAATACCAGCTGGAGTGGTACTGAGCCCCACTCACTCACCAGGATGGAGCCAATTCAATCCAGGCCTCTATTAATACCAGCTGGAGTGGTACTGAGTCCCACTCACACACCAGGAAAGAGCCAATTCAATTCAGGCCTCTATTAATACCAGCTGGAGTGGTACTGAGTCCCACTCACACACCAGGAAAGAGCCAATTCAATCCAGGCCTCTATTAATACTAGCTGGAGAGGTACTGAGTCCCACTCAAACACCAGGAAAGAGCCAAATCAATCCAGTCCTCTATTAATACCAGCTGGAGAGGTACTGAGTCCGACTCACACACCAGGAAAGAGCCAATTCAATCCAGGTCTCTATTAATACCAGCTGGAGTGGTACTGAGCACCACTCACACACCAGGAAAGAGCCAAATCAATCCAGTCCTCTATTAATACCAGCTGGAGAGGTACTGAGTCCCACTCAAACACCAGGAAAGAGCCAAATCAATCCAGTCCTCTATTAATTCCAGCTGGAGAGGTACTGAGTCCGACTCACACACCAGGAAAGAGCCAATTCAATCCAGGTCTCTATTAATACCAGCTGGAGTGGTACTGAGCCCCACTCACACACCAGGAAAGAACCAATTCAATCCAGGTCTCTATTAATACCAGCTGGAGTGGTACTGAGCCCCACTCACACACCAGGAAAGAACCAATTCAATCAAGACCTCTATTAATACCAGCTGGAGTGGTACTGAGTCCCACTCACACACCAGTAAAGAGCCAATTCAATCCAGACCTCGATTCATACCAGCTGAAGTGGTACTGAGTCCCACTCACACACCAGGATTGAGGCAATTCAATCCACACCTCGATAAATACCAGCTGGAGTGGGACTGAGCCCCACTCACACACCAGGAAAGAGCCAATTCAATCCAGACATCTTAATACCAGCTGGAGTGGGACTGAGCCCCACTCACTCACCAGGAAGGAGCCAATTCAAACCAGGTCTCTATTAATACCAGCTGGAGTGGTACTGAGTCCCACTCACACACCAGGAAAGAGCCAATTCAATCCAGGCCTCTATAAATACCAGCTGAAGTGGTACTGAGCCCCACTCACACACCAGGAAAGAGCCAATTCAATCCAGACCTCTATTAATACCAGCTGGAGTGGTACCGAGACCCACTGACACACCAGGAAAGAGGCAATTAAATCCAGGTCTCTATTAATACCAGCTGGAGTGGTACTGAGTCCCAGTCACGCACCAGGAAGGAGCCAATTCAAACCAGGCCTCGATTAATACCAGCTGAAGTGGTACTGAGTCCCAGTCACGCACCAGGAAGGAGCCAATTCAAACCAGGCCTCGATTAATACCAGCTGAAGTGGTACTGAGTCCCAGTCACGCACCAGGAAAGAGTCAATTCAATCCAGACCTCTATTAATACCAGCTGGAGAGGTACTGATCCCCACTCACACACCAGGAAAGAGTCAATTCAATCCAGACCTCTCTTAACACCAGCTGGAGTGGTACCGAGACCCACTGACACACCAGGAAAGAGGCAATTAAATCCAGGTCTCTATTAATACCAGCTGGAGTGGTACTGAGTCCCACTCACACACCAGGAAAGAGTCAATTCAATCCAGACATCTTAATGCCAGCTGGAGTGGTACTGAGCCCCACTCACACACCAGGAAAGAGCCAATTCAATCCATAGCTCTATTAATACCAGCTGGAGTGGTACTGAGCCCCACTCACACACCAGGAAAGAGCCAATTCAATCCATAGCTCTATTAATACCAGCTGGAGTGGTACTGAGTCCCACTCACACACCAGGAAAGAGCCAAGTCAATCCAGGCCTCTATTCATACCAGCTGGAGTGGTACTGAGTCCCACTCTCAAACCAGGAAAGAGCCAATTCAATTCAGGCCTCTATTAATACCAGCTGGAGTGGACCTGAGTCCCACTCACACACCAGGAAAGAGTCAATTCAAACCAGGTCTCTATTAACACCAGCTGGAGTGGTACTGAGTCCCACTCTCAAACCAGGAAAGAGCCAATTCAATTCAGGCCTCTATTAATACCAGCTGGAGTGGTACTGAGTCCCACTCTCAAACCAGGAAAGAGCCAATTCAATTCAGGCCTCTATTAATACCAGATGGAGTGGTACTGAGTCCCACTCACACACCAGGAAAGAGCCAATTCAATCCAGGCATCTATTAACACCAGCTGGAGTGGTACTGAGTCCCACTCACTCACCAGTAAAGAGGCAATTCAATCCACACCTCGATAAATACCAGCTGGAGTGGGACTGAGTCCCACTCACACATCAGGAAAGAGCCAAGTCAATCTAGACCTCTATTAATACCAGCTGGAGTGGTACTGAGCCCCACTCACTCACCAGGATGGAGGCAATTCAACTCAGACCTCTATTAATAGCAGCTGGAGTGGTCCTGAGTCCCACTCACACACCAGGATTGAGGCAATTCAATCCACACCTCGATAAATACCAGCTGGAGTGGGACTGAGCACCACTCACACACCAGGAAAGAGCCAATTCAATCCAGGCCTCTATAAATACCAGCTGGAGTGGTACTGAGTCTCACTCACACACCAGGAAAGAGGCAATTCAATCCAGACATCTTAATGCCAGCTGGAGTGGCACTGAGTCCAACTCAATCACCAGTAAGGAGGCAATTCAATCCAGACCTCTATTAACACCAGCTGGAGTGGTACTGAGTCCCAC
Source organism: Heterodontus francisci (assembly GCF_036365525.1). Classification (NCBI taxonomy): domain Eukaryota; kingdom Metazoa; phylum Chordata; class Chondrichthyes; order Heterodontiformes; family Heterodontidae; genus Heterodontus; species Heterodontus francisci. Next base: position 2,840,571 of record NW_027141614.1, on the reverse strand, counting down.
TCACACACCAGGAAAGAGGCAATTCAATCCACACCTCGATAAATACCGGCTGGAGTGGGACTGAGCCCCACTCACTCACCAGGAAGGAGCCAATTCAAACCAGGTCTCTATTAATACCAGCTGGAGTGGTACTGAGTCCCACTCACACACCAGGAAAGAGCCAATTCAATCCAGGCCTCTATAAATACCAGCTGAAGTGGTACTGAGCCCCACTCACACACCAGGAAAGAGCCAATTCAATCCAGACCTCTCTTAACACCAGCTGGAGTGGTACTGAGTCCCACTCACACACCAGGAAAGAGTCAATTCAATCCAGACATCTTAATGCCAGCTGGAGTGGTACTGAGCCCCACTCACACACCAGGAAAGAGCCAATTCAATCCAGGCCTCTATAAATACCAGCTGAAGTGGTACTGAGCCCCACTCACACACCAGGAAAGAGCCAATTCAATCCAGACCTCTCTTAACACCAGCTGGAGTGGTACTGAGTCCCACTCACACACCAGGGAAGAGCCAATTCAATCCATAGCTCTATTAATACCAGCTGGAGTGGTACTGAGCCCCACTCACACACCAGGGAAGAGCCAATTCAATCCATAGCTCTATTAATACCAGCTGGAGTGGTACTGAGCCCCACTCACACACCAGGGAAGAGCCAATTCAATCCAGACCTCTATTAATACCAGCTGGAGTGGGACTGAGTCCCACTCACACACCAGGAAAGAGTCTATTCAATCCAGGCCTCTATTAATACCAGCTGGAGTGGAACTGAGTCCCACTCACACACCAGGAAAGAGCCAAGTCAATCCAGGCATCTATTAATACCAGCTGGAGTGGTACTGAGTCCCACTCACTCACCAGGAAAGAGTCAATTCAATCCAGACCTCTATTAATACCAGCTGGAGTGGGACTGAGCCCCACTCACTCACCAGGATGGAGGCAATTCAACTCAGACCTCTATTAATAGCAGCTGGAGTGGTCCTGAGTCCCACTCACACACCAGGATTGAGGCAATTCAATCCACACCTCGTTAAATACCAGCTGGAGTGGGACTGAGCACCACTCACACACCAGGAAAGAGCCAAGTCAATCCAGGCCTCTATTAATACCAGCTGGAGTGGTACAGATCCCCACTCACACACCAGGAAGGAGCCAAGTCAATCCAGGCCTCTATAAATACCAGCTGGAGTGGTACGGGGCCCCAGTCACACACCAGGAAAGAGCCAATTCAATCCAGACATCTTAATGCCAGCTGGAGTGGGACTGAGTCCAACTCAATCTCCAGTAAGGAGGCAATTCAATCCAGACCTCTATTAACACCAGCTGGAGTGGTACTGAGTCCCACTCACACACCAGGAAAGAGGCAATTCAATCCACACCTCTATTAATACCAGCTGGAGTGGTACTGAGTCCCACTCACACACCAGGAAAGAGGCAATTCAATCAACACCTCTATTAACACCAGCTGGAGTGGTACTGAGTCCCACTCACACACCAGGAAAGAGGCAATTCAATCCACACCTCTATTAATACCAGCTGGAGTGGTACTGAGCCCCACTCACACACCAGGATTGAGGCAATTCAATCCACACCTCGATAAATACCAGCTGGAGTGGTACTGAGCCCCACTCACTCACCAGGAAAGAGGCAATTCAATCCAGGCCTCTATTAATACCAGCTGAAGTGGTACTGAGCCCCACTCACTCACCAGGAAAGAGGCAATTCAATCCAGGCCTCTATTAATACCAGCTGAAGTGGTACTGAGCCCCACTCACACACCAGGATTGAGGCAATTCAATCCACACCTCGATAAATAACAGCTGGAGTGGTACTGAGCCCCACTCACTCACCAGGAAAGAGCCAATTCAATCCAGACCTCTATTAACACCAGCTGGAGTGGTACTGAGCCCCACTCACTCACCAGGAAAGAGCCAATTCAATCCAGACCTCTATTAACACCAGCTGGAGTGGTTCTGAGCCCCACTCACACACCAGGAAAGATCCAAGTCAATCCAGTCCTCTATTAATACCAGCTGGAGTGGGACTGAGTCCGACTCACACACCAGGAAAGAGCCAATAAAATCCAGACATCTATTAATACCAGCTGGAGTGGAACTGAGTCCCACTCACACACCAGGGAAGAGCCAATTCAAGCCAGGCCTCTATTAATACCAGCTGGCGTGTACGGAGCCCCAGTCACACACCAGGAAAGAGCCAATCCAATCCAGACCTCTTAATACCAGCTGGAGTGGGACTGAGCCCCACTCAATCACCAGGAAGCAGCCAATTCAATCCAGACATCTATTAACACCAGCTGGAGTGGTACTGAGTCCCACTCACTCACCAGTAAAGAGGCAATTCAATCCACACCTCGATAAATACCAGCTGGAGTGGGACTGAGTCCCACTCACACACCAGGAAAGAGGCAATTCAATCCACACCTCTATTAATACCAGCTGGAATGGTTGTGAGCCCCACTCACACACCAGGAAGAGCCAATTCAATCCAGGCCTCTATTAATACCAGCTGGAGTGGTACTGAGCCCCACTCACACACCAGGAAAGAGCCAATTCAATCCAGACCTCTACTAATACCAGCTGGAGTGGGACTGAGCCCCACTCACTCACCAGGATGGAGGCAATTCAATCTGGGCCTCTATTAATACCAGCTGGAGTGGTACTGAGCCCCACTCGCACACCAGGAAAGAGCCAATTCAATCCAGGCCTCTATAAATACCAGCTGAAGTGGTACTGAGTCCCACTCACACACGCGGAAAGAGTCAATTCAAACCAGGTCTCTATTAACACCAGCTGGAGTGGGACTGAGCCCCACTCAATCACCAGGAACAAGCCAATTAAATCCAGACCTCTATTAATACCAGCTGGAGTGTTACCGAGTCCCACTCACACACCAGGAAAGAGGCAATTCAATCCAGACCTCTATTCATACCAGCTGGAGTGTTTTTAGTCCCACTCACACACCAGGAAAGAGTCAATTAAATCCATGTCTCTATTAATACCAGCTGAAGTGGTACTGAGCCCCACTCACACACCAGGAAAGAGCCAATTCAATCCAGGCCTCTATAAATACCAGCTGGAGAGGTACTGAGTCTCACTCACATACCAGGAAAGAGCCAGTTCAATCCAGGCCTCTATTAATACCAGCTGGAGTGGTACTGAGTCCCACTCACACACCAGGAAAGAGGCAATTCAATCCAGACCTCTGTTCATAACAGCTGGAGTGGAACTGAGTCCCACACACACACCAGGAAAGAGTCAATTCAATCCAGACCAATATTAGTACCAGCTGGAGTGGTACTGAACCCCAGTCACCCACCAGGAAAGAGCTACTTAAATCCAGGCCTCTATAAATACCAGCTGCTGAGGTACAGAGTCCCATTCACACACCAGGGAAGAGCCAGTACATTCCAGGCCTCTATAAATACAAGCTGGAGTGGTACTGAGTCCCACTCACACATCAGGAAAGACCCAGTTCAATCCAGGCCTCTAATAATACCAGCTGGAGTGGTACTGAGAATCGCTCACACAAAAAAAAAGAGCCAGTTTAATCCAAGACTCTATTAATACCAGCTGGAGTGAGACTGAGTCCCACTCACATACCAGGAAAGAGCCAATTCAATCCAGGCCTCTATTAATACCAGCTGGAGTGGTACTGAGTCCCACTCACACATCAGGAAAGAGCCAGTTCAATCCAGGCCTCTATTAATACCAGCTGGAGTGGGACTGAGTGCCACCCATTCAGCAGGAAAGAGCCAATTCAATCCAGGCCTCTATTTATACCAGCTGGAGTGGCACTGAACCCCAGTCACCCACCAGGAAAGAGCCAGTTCAATCCAGGCCTCTATTAATACCAGCTGGAGTGGGACTGAGTGCCACCCATTCAGCAGGAAAGAGCCAGTTCAATCCAGGCCTCTATTAATACCAGCTGGAGTGGCACTGAACCCCAGTCACCCACCAGGAAAGAGCCAGTTCAATCCAGGCCTCTATTAATACCAGCTGGAGTGGGACTGAGTGCCACCCATTCAGCAGGAAAGAGCCAATTCAATCCAGGCCTCTATTTATACCAGCTGGAGTGGTACTGAGACCCACACACACATCAGGAAAGAGCCAGTTCAATCCAGGCCTCTATTAATACCAGCTGGAGTGGCACTGAACCCCAGTCACCCACCAGGAAAGAGCTACTTAAATCCAGGCCTCTATAAATACCAGCTGAAGTGGGACTGAGTCCCACTCACACACCAGAAAGAGCCAATTCAATCGAGGCTTCCATTATTCCCAGCTGGAGTGGTACTGAGTCTCACTCACACACCAGGAAAGAGCCAATGCAATCCAGACCTCTTTCAATACCAGCTAGAGTGGTACTGAGTCCCACACACACACCAGGAAAGAGCCATTTCATTCCTGGCCATTATTAATACCAGCTGGAGCGGGACTGAGTCCGATTCACACACCAGGGAAGAGTCAGTTCATTACAGGCCTCTATTAATACCAGCTGGAATGGCACTGAGTCTCACTCACACACCAGGAAAGAGGCAATTCGATCCAGGTCTCTAATAATACCAGCTGGAGTGGTACTGAGTCCCACTCACACACCAGAAAGAGCCAAATCAATCCTGATCTCCATTAATACCAGCTGGAGTGGTACTGAGTCCCACTCACACACCTGAAAGAGCCAAATCAATCCTGATCTCCATTAATACCAGCTGGAGTGGTACTGAGTCCCACTCACACACCAGGAAAGAGGCAATTCAATCCTGATCTCCATTAATACCAGCTGAAGTGGTACTGAGTCCCACTCACACACCAGGGAAGAGCCAATTCAATCCAGATCTCTATTAGAACCAGCTGTACTGGAATCAACTCACACTCAAACAGCAGGGAAGAGCCAGTACTTTCCAGGCCTCTATAAATACCAGCTGGAGTGGTACTGAGTCCCACGCACACATCAGGAAAGACCCAGTTCAATCCAGGCCTCTAATAATACCAGCTGGAGTGGTACTGATCCCCACTCACACACCAAGAAAGAGCCAATTCAATCCAGACACCTATTAATACCAGCTGGAGTGGTACTGAGTCCCACTCACACACCAGGAAAGGGCAAAATCAATCCAGGCTAATTTAATACCAGCTGGAGTGGTACTGAGCCCCACTCACACACCAGGAAAGGGCAAAATCAATCCAGGCTAATTTAATACCAGCTGGAGTGGTACTGATCCCCACTCACACACCAAGAAAGAGCCAATTCAATCCAGACCTCTATTAATACCAGCTGGAATTGTTTTGAGTCCCACTCACACTCCAGGAAAGAGCCAATTCAATCCAGACACCTATTAATACCAGCTGGAGTGGTACTGAGTCCCACTCACACACCAGGAAAGGGCAAAATCAATCCAGGCTAATTTAATACCAGCTGGAGTGGTACTGAGCCCCACTCACACACCAGGAAAGAGCCAATTCAATCCAGAGCTCTATTGATATCTGCTGGAGTGGTACTGAGTCCCACTCACATACCAGGAAAGAGCCAATTCAATCCAGAGCTCTATTGATATCTGCTGGAGTGGTACTGAGTCTCACGCACATACCAGAAAAGAGCCAAATCAATGCAAACCTTTATTAAGACCAGCTGGAGTGGTACTGAGACTCGCTCACACAACAAAAAGAGCCAATTCAATCCAAGACTCTATTAATACCAGCTGGAGTGGTACTGAGTCCCACGCACACATCAGGAAAGACCCAGTTCAATCCAGGCCTCTAATAATACCAGCTGGAGTGGTTCTGAGTCCCACTCACACACCAGGAACGAGCCAATTCAATTCTGGCCTCTATTAATGCCAGCTGGAGTGGAATTATCCTCCACTCACACACCAGGAAAGTGCCAATTCTATCCAGACCTCCATTAATACCAGCTGGAATTGTTTTGAGTCCCACTCACACACCAGGAAAGAGCCAGTTCAATCCACGCCTCTATTAAATACATTTGAAGTGGACTGTGTCCCACTCACACACCAGGAAAGAGCCAGTTCATTCCAGGACTCTATTAATACCAGCTGGAGTGACATTGAGTGCCACTCACACACCAGGAAGAGGCAGATCAATCCAGGCGTCTGTTAATACCAGCTGGAGTGGCACTGAGTCCCACTCACACACCAGGAAAATGAGAATTCAATATAGACCTCCATTAATAGCATCTGGAGTTGCACTGAGTCTCTCTCACACACCAGGAAAAAGAGAATGCAATCCAGAACTCTATAAATACCAGCTGGAGTGGTACTGAACCCCACTCAAACACCAGTAAAGAGCCAATTCAATTCAGGCCTCTATCAATACCAGCTGGAGTGGTACTGAGTCTCACTGACACACCAGGAAAGAGCCAATTCAATCCAGGGTTCTATTAAAACCAGCTGGCGTGGTACTGAGCCCGAGGCAGATAACAGGAAAGAGCCAATTCAATTCTGGCCTGTATTATTACCAGCTGGAGTGGTACTAATCCCCACTCACTCACCAAGTAAGAGCCAATTCCATCCAGGGTTCTATTAATACCAGCTGTTGTGGCACTGAGACTCACTCACACAGCAGGAGAGAGCCAATTCAATCCAAACCTCTATTAATACCAGCAGGATTGTGACTGATTCCAACTCACACACAAGGATAGAGGCAATTCAATCCAGGCCTCTATTATTACCAGCTGGAGTGGTACTGATCCCCACTCACACACCAAGAAAGAGCCAATTCAATCCAGGCCTCTATTATTACCAGCTGGAGTGGTACTGATCCCCACTCACACACCAAGAAAAAGCCAATTCAATCCAGGCCTCTATTAATACCAGCTGGAGTGGTACTGATCCCCACTCACACACCAAGAAAGAGCCAATTCAATCCAGGCCTCTATTAATACCAGCAGGATTGTGACTGATCCCCACTCACACACCAAGAAAGAGCCAATTCAATCCAGGCCTCTATTATTACCAGCTGGAGTGGTACTGATCCCCACTCACACACCAAGAAAGAGCCAATTCAATCCAGGCCTCTATTAATACCAGCTGGAGTGGTACTGATCCCCACTCACACACCAGGAAAGAGCCAATTCAATCCAGGCCTCTATTAATACCAGCTGGAGTGGTACTGATCCCCACTCACACACCAGGAAAGAGCCAATTCAATCCAGACCTCTATTAATACCAGCTGGAGTGGTACTGATCCCCACTCACACACCAAGAAAGAGCCAATTCAATCCAGGCCTCTATTATTACCAGCTGGAGTGGTACTGATCCCCACTCACACACCAAGAAAGAGCCAATTCAATCCAGGCCTCTATTAATACCAGCTGGAGTGGTACTGATCCCCACTCACACACCAAGAAAGAGCCAATTCAATCCAGGCCTCTATTAATACCAGCTGGAGTGGTACTGATCCCCACTCACACACCAGGAAAGAGCCAATTCAATCCAGACCTCTATTAATACCAGCTGGAGTGGTACTGAGCCCCACTCAAACACCTGAATGGTGCCAATTCAATCCAAACCTCTATTAATACCATTTTTTTTTTAGTTATTTTTTCTTCCTATTTTGCATTCCTTCTTACATTTTTTACAATCATTCTTTGCATTTATTTCATTTCATCTTAGTTTGTTCAGTTTGCTTACCCACTGTTTTTTTCAGGTTGTTTTTCTTCAGGTTTGCACTTGCTGCTGTTCAATATTCAGTGTATTCACACCTAATCTGTACTAATGCTTTGTCTTTCAACACACCATTAACATATTGTTTGCCTTTGCTCCGTGACCTTTTGGTCAGCTATGTGGCCTGGTCCAATCTGCACCTTCTCCTTTGTTATCTCTTGCCCAACCCCCACCTCACTTGTTTATAATCTGTGACTTTTCTAATATTTGTCAGTTCCGAAGAAGGGTCACTGACCCGAAACGTTAACTCTGCTTCTCTTTCCACAGATGCTGCCAGACCTGCTGAGTGAATCCAGCATTTCTTGTTTTGGCTCTATTAATACCAGCAGGATTGCGACTGAGTCCAACTCATGCACCAAGAAAGAGGCAATTCAATCCAGGACTCTAATAATACCAGCTGGAGAGGCATTGAATGCCAAACACACACCAGAAAGAGGCAGTTCAATCCAGGCGTCTATTAATACCAACTGGAGAGGTACTGAGTCCCACTCACACACCAGGAGAGAGCCAATTCAATCCAGACCTCTATTAATACCAACTGGAGAGGTACTGAGTCCCACTCACACACCAGGAGAGAGCCAATTCAATCCAGACCTCTATTAATACCAACTGGAGTGGTACTGAGTCCCACTCACACACCAGGAGAGAGCCAATTCAATCCAGACCTCTATTAATACCAACTGGAGTGGTACTGAGTCCCACTCACACACCAGGAGAGAGCCAATTCAATCCAGACCTCTATTAATACCAACTGGAGTGGTACTGAGTCCCACTCACACACCAGGAGAGAGCCAATTCAATCCAGACCTCTATTAATACCAGCTGGAGTGGTACTGAGTCCCACTCACACACCAGGAAAGAGCCAATTGAATCCAGACCACTAATTAATACCAGCTGGAGTGGTACTGAGTCCCACTCACACACCAGGAGAGAGCCAATTCAATCCAGGCCTCTATTAATACCAGCTGGAGTGGTACTGAGTCCCACTTACACACCCGGAAAGAGCCAATTCTATCCAGACCTCTATTCATACCAGCTGGAGTGGTACTGAGTCCCACTCACACACCAGGAAAGAGGCAAATCAATCCAGATCTCTATTGATACCAGCTGGAGTGGAACTGAGCCCCACTCACACTCCAGGAAAGAGCCAATTCAATCCACGCCTCTATCAATACCAGCTGGAGTGGGACTGAGTCCCACTCACACACCAGGAAAGAGCCAATTCAATCCAGACTTGTGGCGAAGGGGAGTTGGAGTGAGAAGTGGAGAGAGGGGAGTTGGGGAGGGAAGTGGGGGATGGGAGAAGATGGGAGAGGGGGAGGAGAGTGGGGGTGCGAAGTTTGAAGAGGAGTGGAGAGGGGAGAGGAGAAGAGAGGCGAGGGGAGTGGGGGAGGGGTGAGGAATAGGGGAGTGGGAAGTGGAGTGAGGGAGGGGAGGGGAGTGGAGGGGAGAGGTCGAGGTGAGTGGAGGAGGTGTGAGGGATAGGGGAGTGGGAAGTGGAATGGTGAAAGGAGTGGGGGAGGGGTGTCCCGGAGTGGAGAGTGGGAAGTGGGGGAATTGAGTCAGGAGTGGGGAGTGGGGGAGGGGAGGGAAGAGGTGTAGAGTGGGAGGAGAGAGGGGGAGTGGGAGGGCTTTGGGGGAGGGGTGTGGGGCATGCGGGAGGTGAGTTGGGAATGGAGGCGTGCAGGGGGGGACTAGAGGAGGGGAGTGGGGAGTGAGGGGGTGGGGGAATGGAGAGTTGGGGAGGGGAGATGGAGTGTGTTGTCGGTGAGTGGAGGCGTGCAGGGGGGGGATTGGAGGAGGTGAGTGGGGAGTGGGGGAGAGGATTGGGGGAGGGGAGGGGAGTGGAGGAGGGCAGAGGTGAAAACTGGAGTGGGGAGTGGGGGAGTGGTGTGGGGGAAGGGAGTGGGGAAGGGAGTGGGGGAAGGGAGTGGGGAAGGGAGTTGGGGAAGGGAGTGGGGAGTGCGGGAGGGGAGTGAGGAGGGGGAGTGGGGGTGGGGGAGTGGGGGAGGGGCGTGGAGGGTGCGGGAGGGGAGTGAGGAGGAGGAGTGGGGGTGGGGTAGTGGGGAGGTGAGTTAGGAGGGGAGTGAGGAAGGGGAGTGTGGGTGGGGGAGTGGTGAGGGGCGTGGAGAGTGCGGGAGGGGAGTGAGGAGGAGGAGTGGGGTTGGGGGAATGGGGAGGTGAGTTGGGAGGGGAGTGAGGAGGGGGAGTGGGGGTGGGGGTGGGTTTGTGGGGAGGTGAGTTGGGAGCGCAGGAGTGAGAGTGGGGAAAGGATTGGGTGTGGTTGTGGGGAGAGGGAAGGAGGGCAAGAGGAGAGGGGTGGAAGTGGGGGAGGGAAGTGGGGGAGAGGATTGGTGAGTGGGGAGAGGGGAGTGGGGACAGGAGTGTAGAGTGGGAGAGGGGAGTGGGGGACGGGAGTGTAGAGTGGGATAGGGGAGTGGGTAGTGGGGGAATTGAGTCGGGAGTGGAGAGTGGGGGATGGGGGAGTGGAGTGAGGACTGGGGAGGGAAGGGGGGAGTGGGGAGTGGGGGAGTGGAGTGGGGAGTGAGGAGTGGGGTGTGGAGGAGTCATGTGGGGAGTGGGGGAGGGGGTGGGGACAGGAGTGGGGGAGGGGAGTGGGGTTTGCGGGATGGGAGTGTGGAGTGAGGGAGGGGAGTGAGGAGTCGGGGAGGGGATAGTGGTGTGGGGAGTGGGGTAGGGGAGTGGTGAGTGGGTGACGTGAATGAGGAGTAGGGAGGGGAGTGTGGAGTTGGGTGTGGAGTTGGGAGTGAAGAGTGGGCAGTGGGGTAGTGGGGAGTGTTATGGGGAGTGAGGAGTGGGGAGTGGGGGAGTGGGGAGTGGAGTGAGGAGTGGGGAGTGGGGTTGGGGAAGGGATGGTTGAGAGGGGAGTGGGTGAGGGGAGTGGAGAGTGAGGAGTAGAGTGGGGAGTGAGTAGTGGGCAGTGGGGGAGTGCGGAGAGGTGTGGGGAGTGAGGAGTGGCGAGTGGGTGAGTGAGGAGTGGAGTGGGGAATGTGGAGGGGGAGTGGGGAGTGGGGAGTTGAGTGGGGAGTGACAAGTGGGGAATGGGGGAGAGGAGTGAGAAGTGGGTAGCGAGGAGTGGGGGACTGGAGCGGGGAGTGGGGAGTGGGAGAGTGAGGAGTGGAGTGGGGAGTGAGGAGTGGGGAGTGGGAGAGTGGGGAGTGGGGAAGGGGAGTGGGGGAGGGGAGTGGGGGAGTGTGGAGTTGAGTGGGGAGTGGGAAGTGGGGAGTGGGGGAGTGGATTGAGAAGTGGGTAGTGGGGAGTGGGCGAGTTGAGAGGGGCGTGAGGAGTGGGGTGTGGGGGAGGGGAGTGGGGTTGGTGGGAGGGGAGTGGGGTTTATGGGATTGGAGTGAGGAGTGGGGGAGGGGAGTGAGGAGTGGGGGATGGATTGGGGAGTTGGTAGTTGGGGAGGGGAGTGGTAAGTGGGGGAGGGGAGTGGGGGAGGGTAGTGGGGGAGGGGAGTGAGGAGTGGGGAGTGGAGTGATGAGTGAGGAGTGGGGAGTGGGGTAGAGGTGAGTGGGGGAGTGGTGAGTGAGGAGTGGGGAGTGGGGGAGTTGTTAGTGGGGGAGGGGAGTGGGGGAGGGGAGTGGGGAGTGGAGTGTGGGAGAGAGGTGAGTGGGGGAGTGGGGAGTGAGGAGTCGGGGAGTGAGGAGTGGAGAGGGGAGTGAGGAGTGGGGAGTGGGAGAGTGGGGAGTGGGGGAGGGGAGTGGGGGAGGGGAGTGTGGAGTGAGGAGTGGAGTGTGGGAGAGAGGTGAGTGGGGGAGTGGGGAGTGAGGAGTCGGGGAGTGAGGAGTGGAGAGGGGAGTGAGGAGTGGGGAGTGGGAGAGTGGGGAGTGGGGGAGGGGAGTGGGGGAGGGGAGTGGGGGAGTGTGGAGTTGAGTAGGGAGTGAGAAGTGGGGAGTGGGGGAGTGGGGGAGTGGAGTGGGGAGTGAGGAGTCAGGTGTGGGAGAGGGGAGTGGGGAGTGGGGGAGGGGAGCGGGGAGTGGGTGAGGGGAGTGGGGAGTGGGTGAGGGGAGTGGGGTTGGTGGGAGGGGAGTGGGGTTTATAGGATTGAAGTGAGGAGTGGGGGTGTGGGGTGAGGAGTGGGGGAGGGGATTGGGGAGTGGGTAGTTGGGGAGGGGAGTGTTTAGTGGGGGAGGGGAGTGGGGGAGAGGAGTGAGGAGTGGGGGAGTGGAGTGGTGAGTGAGGGGTGGGTGGGGAGTGAGGAGTGGAGTGGGAGAGTGGGGAGTGGGGGAGGGGAGTGGGGGAGTGGCGGAGTGGAAGGGGGGAGTGTGGAGTGGAGTAGGGAGTGAGGAGTGCGGAGTGGGGTGTGGGGGAGGGCAGTGATAGAGGGTCAGGGCTGAGTCGGGGAGGGGGAGTGGGGGAGGGGAGTGGGGGAGAGGTGTGGGGGAGAGGAGTTAGGGAGGGTAGTGGGGGAGGGTTGTTGGGAGTGGGGGAGTGGAGGGGGAGGTGAGGGGAATGGAGAGTGAGGAGTGGGGAGTGGGGAGTGAGGGGTGGGGAGTGGGGGAGGGGAGTGTGGTGTGCGGGAGGGGAGTGGGGAGGGAGAGGGGGAGAGGTGTTAGGGAGGGGAGTGAGGAGTGCGGAGTTGGGGAGGGAATTGGTGAGTGAGGAGTGGGGTAGGGGTGAGCGGATTGTGGGAGAGGCGTGGGGGAGGGTGGTGAGGAGGGGAGTGGGGAGGGGAGCGAGGGAGGGGGAGTTGTGGAGGGAAGTGGGGGAGACGGAGTGGGCGAGGCAGATAGGCGAGTGGGGGAGGGGAGTGGAGAGTGAGGAGTGGGGGACGGGTGAGCGGAGTGGGTGAGGGTTGTGGGGGAGGGGAGTGGGGAGGGGAGTGAAGGATGGGATTGCGGGAGGAGAGTTGAGAAGGGGAGAGGGGGAGGGGTGTGCAGAAGTGGAGAAGGGAGTGAGGGAGGGGAGGGTGATGTGAGTGGGAGAGGGGCAGTGGGATTCGGGGATGGGAGTGGGGAAGGAGAAGGAGTGTGAGGGGAGAAGGAGGTGAGTGGGAAGTGTAGGGTACGGAAAGTGGAGTTGGGAGTGGAGTGTAGGATGGTAGTGATGGAGGAGAGTGTGGGAGTGGTGAAGCGGAGTGAAGGAGGGGGAGGGGGAGCGGTGAAGAAGTGAAGAAGAGGCGTTCGGGGGAGGGGTGTGGGTGAGGGTAATAGGGGACGGAAGTGTGGGAGGGGAGTGGGGGAGGGGAAGGGGAGTGGGAGATGGGAGGGGAGGAGGGAAGGGTGTGGGGAATGGAATGGGGGTGGGCAGTGGGGGAGGGGAGTGGGGGGAGGGGGGTGGAGGTTGGGGGTAGGGGAAGGGAGGCAGAAGAGGAGTGGGGGAGGTGCTGGGGAGTGTAGGAGGGGGTGTTGCGTGAGGGGGAAGGGGGAGGGGAGGGTTGAAGGGACTGGGGGAAAGGTGTGGGGGAAGGGATTGGGGATGGGGCGTGGGGGAGGGGGAGGGCAGAGCAGAAGGGACACGGGGGAGGGAGAGTGGGGGAGGGTGAGTGGGATTGGGGGAGGGTAGTGGGGAGGGAGAGGGAGAGTGAGGAAGAGAGGGTGGTGAGTGGGGGGTATCAGGGAGGGGAGAGAGGAGTGGGAACTGGAATGGAGGATGCGAGTGAGGGAGGAGAGGGGGGAGTGTGGGAGGGGAGTGAAGGGGGTTGGGGAGGGGAGTGGGGGAGGGGACTGGGCAGGGGAGGGGGAGGGGAGCAGGGAGAGGAATGGGCGAGGTGGCAGTGAGAGTGGAGTGAGAAATGGGAGTGAGTGTGCGGAGTTGGGGAGGGGAGGGGAGAGGGGAGTGGGGAAAGGAGGGGTGTTGGGAGGGCAGTGGGGTAGGGATGTGGGGAAGGGGACTCGTGGAGGGTAACGGGGTAGGTGGATGGTCGTGGGGGAGGAGAGTGGCGGAGGGGAATGGGGTAAGCCAATGAGGAGTAGGGTAGGTGAGTGGGGGAGGGGATTGGGGAGGGGGAGAAGGGGAGAGGGAAGGGAGTGGTGGAATAGAGTGAGGAAGGGGACGGGGAAGGGCAGGGAGGGGGATGGGAGTGGTAGAGGGGATGCAGGAAGGGAATAAGGGAGGGCAGTGGGGTGGGGTGCAAGGAACAGGGAGGGGAGTTAGGGGAGTGGGGGTGCAGAGTTAGGGGAGTGAGGGATAGTGAGTGGGGCAGGGGGAGGGTTGTGGGGAGGGAGAGGGAATGTGAAGGGGAGAGGGTGGTGAATGAAGGGGTGTAGGGGAGGGGAGAGAGGAGTTATGAGTGGAGTGGCGGATGGGAGTGAGGCAGGAGAGTAGTGGAGTGGGGGAGGGAGTGGGGGAGGCGAGTGGAGGAGGGGGATGTGGGAAGGTAAGGGAAGTGATGCAGGGGAAAGGGAGTAGGGGAGAGGGGGAGTGGGGAGGGGTAGGGAAGTGGTAGATGGGAGTGAGTGTGCAGAGTGTGGTGGGGAGGAGGAGGGGAGTGGACAGGGCAGTGGAGAAGGGGACTCGCGGAGGGTAGTGGGGGAGGTGTAGGGTAATGGTGGAGGGTAGTGGGTGAGGGTAGTGGGGGAGGGTAGTGAAAGATGGGAATGGTGGAGATGAGTGGGGGAGGCCGATGAGAATTAGGGGGTGGGTGTTGTGGAAGGGATTAGGGAGGGGGTAGGGCGGAAGGGGGAAGGGGAGATGAAAGGGAGTGGGGGAATAGAGTGGGGAGGAAGGGGGAAGGGCGGGGAGGGGGATGGGAGTGGTAGAGGGAGAGCAGGAAGGGAATAAGGGAGGGCAGTGCGGTGGGGTGTAGGGAACGGGGAGGGGAGTTAGGGGAGTGGGGGAGGGTGAGTGGGGCAGAGAGAGGGTTGTGGGGAGGGAGAGGGGATGTGAGGGTGAGAGAGAGGGTATGTAAGGGGGAGAGGGTGGTGAGTGAAGGGGTGTAGGTGAGGGGAGAGGAGTGGGGAGTGTGCTGGCGGATGGGAGTGAGGGAGGAAAGTGGTGGAGTGGGGGAGGGGGTGGGGAATGGGGGCTTGGAGTGGGGGAGATGGAGGGGAAAGGGGAGTGGGGGAAGGGAGTGGGGGAGGCGAGTGGGGGAGGGGGATGTGGGACGGGAAGGGGAGTGGGGCAGGGGAGGGTGAGTAGGTGAGTGGGGAGGGGGAGGCAAGTGGGAGACGCAAGTGAGTGTGCAGAGTGTGGTGGGGAGGGGAAACGGGAGTGGAGTATGGAAAGGAGGCGAGTGGACAGGGCAGTGGAGAAGGGGACTCGAGGAGGGTAGTGGGGGAGGTGTAGGGTAGTGGGGAGGGTAGTTGGAGAGGGTAGTGAAAAATGGGAGTGGCGGAGGGGAGTGGGGGAGGCCGATGAGAAGTAGGGGTGGGTGTTGTGGAGGGGATTGGGGAGGGGGAAGAGGGAAGGGGGAAGGGGAAGGGGAGAGGGAAGGGAGTGGGGGAATAGAGTGGGCATGGGGAGGGGGAAGGGCGTGGTGGTGGGGAGTGGGGGAGGGGGAGGGGAAGGGAATGGGGAGGGTAGTGGGGGAGGGGGATGGGAGTGGTAGAGGGAGAGCAGGAAGGGAACAAGGGAGGGCAGTGGGGTGGGGTGTAGGGAACGGGGAGGGGAGTTAGGGGAGTGGGGGAGGGTGAGTGGGGCAGAGAGAGGGTTGTGGGGAGGGAGAGGGGATGTGAGGGTGAGAGAGAGGGTATGTGAGGGGGAGAGGGTGGTGAGTGAAGGGGTGGGGAGAGGAGTGGGGAGTGTGGTGGCAGATGGGAGTGAGGGAGGAAAGTGGTGGAGTGGGGGAGGGGGTGGGGAATGGGGGCTTGGAGTGGGGGAGATGGAGGGGAAAGGGGAGTGGAGGAAGGGAGTGGGGGAGGCGAGTGGGGGAGGGGGATGTGGGACGGGAAGGGGAGTGGGGCAGGGGAGGGTGAGTAGGTGAGTGGGGAGGGGGAGGGAAGTGGGAGACGCAAGTGAGTGTGCAGAGTGTGGTGGGGAGGGGAGACGGGAGTGGAGTATGGAAAGGAGGCGAGTGGACAGGGCAGTGGAGAAGGGGACTCGAGGAGGGTAGTGGGGGAGGTGTAGGGTAGTGGGGGAGGGTAGTTGGAGAGGGTAGTGAAAGATGGGAGTGGCGGAGGGGAGTGGGGGAGGCCGATGAGAAGTAGGGGTGGGTGTTGTGCAGGGGATTGGGGAGGGGGAAGAGGGAAGGGGGAAGGGGAGAGGGAAGGGAGTGGGGGAATAGAGTGGGCATGGGGAGGGGGAAGGGCGTGGTGGTGGGGAGTGGGGGAGGGGGAGGGGAAGGGAATGGGGGAGGGTAGTGGGGGAGGGGGAGGGAAGCGGAGAGGGGAGTCGGGGAGGGGAGTTGAGGGGGAGGGGGTGTTGGGGAGGAGAGGGGAGGGGGAAGTGGGTGGGTTGTTGGGGAGGAGAGGGGAGGGGATAGGTGATGGGGTGTTGGGGAGGAGAGGGGAAACGGAATGGGGGTGGGGGGAGGGAATAGGGAGGGGAGTGCGGGAGGGGGCTGAGTGACTGAGGAGTGGGGGAGGAGAGTGGAGAGAGGAATGGGAGTGGGGAGGTGGAGGTGTGTGAGGAGGATTAGGGGAGTGGATGTGTGAATTGGAGTAGTGGAAAGGGGGAGGGGAGTCATGAGGGGCGTGGGGAAGAGAGGGAAGTGGTGAGATAGGTGTGGAAGGGGGTGAGGGAGGGAAGTGGGGGAGGGGAGTGGGGGAGTGGAGTGGGAGAGGGTGAGTGGGATTGGGGGAGGGTGAGTAGGATTGGTGGAGGGTGAGTGGGATTGGGGGAGGGTGAGTGAGATTGGGGGAGGGTGAGTGGGATTGGGGGAGGGGAGTGGGATTGGGGGAGGGTGAGTGGGATTGGGGGAGGGGAGTGGGATTGGGGGAGGGTGAGCGGGATTGGAAGAGGGGAGTGGGGAGTAGAGTGGAGGATGAGAGTGAGGGAGTGGGGGACGTGGCAGGGGAGTGGGGGAGGGAGATGTGGGAAGGATAATCGGAGGGGAGTGAGAGAGCAAAGATGGGAGTGATGGAGAGGAGTGGGGGAGGGAGATGTGGGAAGGATAATCGGAGGGGAGTGAGAGAGCAAAGATGGGAGTGATGGAGAGGAGTGGGGGAGGGGAGAGTTGGGGGTTAGGGGAGGGAATTGGGGAGGGGAGCAGGGGAGGGGAGTGGGGGGAGGGGTTGGTGGGTTGGGCGGGAGAGGAGGGTGGGGAGGGGAGTGTGGGAGGGGTTCGGGGTAGGGAGTGTGGCAGAGTGTGGGAGGAGTGGTGAGACTGGCAGAAGAGTGGGGGAGGGGAGTGGGAGAGGTGTGTTGGGGAGGGTAGTTGGGGAGGGGAGTGAGGGAGGGGTTGGGGGGGTAAGGGTTGGGGAGGGAGGGGAGTGAGGGAAGGGTGTGGGGAGAGGAGTGAGGCTAGGGGTCAGAGAGGGAAGGGAGTGGGGGAATGGAGTGGGGAAGAGGAGGGTAGTTCGGGGGTGGGGAGGGGAGTGGGAGTGGATTGGGGTGGGGAGGGTTCTGCTGGAGGGGAGTGTGGGAGAGGAGTGGGTGAGGGGAGGGGCTGGGGGAGGGGAATGGGAGAGGGGACTGGGTGAGAGAAGTGGGAGTTAGGGAGGGACTTGGAAAGGGGAGTGGGGGAAGGCGGGTGGGGAAATTGGAGTGAGTGTGTGAGGTGGGGCCGGGGAAAGGAGGGGAGTTGGGAAGGGGTGGGGGAGGGAAGGGCGGTGGGATATTTGGGAGAGGACGTGGAGTGGAGTAGGGGGCTGTGAGGGGAGGGATACGTGTGAGGTGAAGGGAGTCGCGGATGGGAGGGCAATGGCGGCAGCGGGTCTGGAGGAGGAAAGTGGGGGAGGGGATTGAGGGATGGGAGACGAGTGGGGAGGGACCTGGGGGAGGGGAGTGGTGGATAGGGGTGGGGGAGAGGAGTGGGGAGAGGAGTGGGGAAAGGAGGGGTGGGGAGTGGATGGGGGAGAGGAATGGGGAGGGGAGGGGACGGGTAAGGGAGTGTGTGAATGGAGTGGGTGGGATAGGAAATTGGGGTAAGGAGGGGGAAGAGAGTGGGGCAGCGGTGTTGGAGAGGGTGAGTGCGGATGGCAGTGGACAGAGGAGGGGAATGTACAAGGGCAGTGGAGGAGGGGCGTGGGGGAAGTGAGTGTGAGAGTGGGGAGGGAAGGGGAGGGGAGTGGGGAGTGGGGTAGGTAAGTGGGGGAGAGGAGTGGGGGAGGGGAGGTCTTGGGGGAGGGGAGAAGCTGGACGAGCGGTTTGAGGAAGGTGAGTGGGGGAGGGGAGTAGGGAGGAGTGGGGGAGGGGAGTGGGGGCGGAGTGGGGGAGGGGAGTGGGGGAGGGGATTGAGGACAGGAGTGAGGGGAGGGGTTGGGGAGGGAGGGGAGATGGGGAATGGAGTGGGCAGAGGGAAGTTAGGGGAGTGCAGCGCGGAGTTAGCAGAGTGGGTGAGGGGATTTGGAGTTGGGAGTGGGAGGAGTGCGGGAGTAGTGGGGGAGGGGTGGGCGAGGGGAGTGGCGGGAGGGGTTTGGGGACAGGAGTGAGAGGAGGGGTTGGGGAGTGAGGGGAGTGGAGTGGGCAGAGGGTAGTTAGGGAAATGGAGGAGGGGATTTGCAGTTCGGACTGGGAGGGGAGTGGAGGGGAGGGGTTTGTGAGGCATGTGGGGGAGGGGCAGGGGGTGTGGGGAGGGGCAGGGATGTGGGGGAGGGAGAGGTGGAATGAGGGTGCAGGGCAACGGGAGTGGGTTAGGGTGAGGGTGAGTGCGGGACGGGAATGGGGTAGGGGAGTGTGGGGAGAGTTGGGGAGGGCAGAGTGGGAGGGGAGGGGGAGGGGAGTGGGGGCCGGTAGTGGAGGATGAGAGTGGGGGAGTGGTGTGGGGTGGAGGGGAGGGGAGTAGGGGAGGGGTGTTTGGGAGTGGAGTGGGGTAATGGTAGGGGAGGGAGAGAAGTGCGAGAGGGGAGGGAGTGCAGTGGGGGAGGAGAGGGAGGGGAGTGGGGGAGGGGGACAGGAGAGCGGGGAGTGGGTAGGTCTTTGGGGCAGGGGAGTGGGGGTGAGGTGGGGATGGGAGGGTAGTGAGGGAGGGGATTGAGTGCAGGGTGCTGGGGGGAGGTAGAGGGGCAGGGGTATGGGCGAGGGGAGTGGGGGAGGGGCGGGGGTGAAGGTGAGTTGGCAGAGGAGTTGGGAGGGGTTTTTGGGAGGGGAGGTGGAGGATTGGGGAGTGGGGTAGGGGAGTTGGGAACGAGGGACGGGAGAGAGGGGAGTTGGGGAGGGGAGTTGACCGAGTGGCGTGGGTAGTGGCGGAGTGGCGGAGGGTAGTGGGCGAAGGTAGTGGGGGAGGGGCATTTGAGGGTAGGGCAGTTGGAGGGGAGTGGCGGATGGGTGTGGGTGAGAGGGAGTGTGGGAGTGAAGGGAAGTGGGGGATGTGAGGGGGAGAGGAGTTTGGAGGGAAACTAGGTGTGAGGGGGAAAGGGTGCGGACAAGGGGTGTAGGGGAGCGAAGTGAGAAGAGGGGGACTGGAGTGGACGATAGGAGTGAGGGAGGGGAGTGGGATGTGGGAGGGGAAAGGGGAGTGGGGACCGAAGACAAGTGGGGGAGGGGTGCATTGAGGGGAATGGCAGAATGAGAGGGGAGGTGAGTGGGGAATGCGGAAGTGGAGTGGAGGATGGGGAGTGGGGAAATAGGAAGGGGAAGGGGAGGGTGTGCAATGGTGAGGGGGAGGGGAGTGGGAGGGGGAGGAGAGTGTGAGGGGGAGGGAGAGGGTAGTGTGGAAGGAGGTTGGGGAGGGGAGTGGGGGATGGGGAGGGGGAGTGTGGCAGAGAGTGGGGGAGGGGAGTTGGAGAGGGGAGTGGGGGAGGGAAATGGTCAGAAGGGAGGGGGAGAGTGGGAGGAGGAGTGTGGTAGAAGGAGAGAGTGTGAGATGGGCGGAGGGGAGAGTGGAAGGGAGTGGGGGAAGGGAGTGGGGGAGAGGGCAGGGGAAAGAAGAGTGGGCGGGAGTGGGAGGTGGAGGGGAATGAGGAGGGGGAGGGAGGTAGAGGTGGAGGGGAATGAAGAGGGGGAGGGAGGGGGAGGTGGAGGAGAATGAAGAGGGGGAGGGAGGGGGAGGAGGAGGAGAATGAAGAGGGGGAGGGAGGGGGAGGTGGAGGGGAATGAAGAGGGGGAGGGAGGGGGAGGTGGAGGAGAAAGAAGAGGGGGAGGGAGGGGGTGGTGGAGGAGAATGAAGAGGGGGAGGGAGGAGGAGGTGGAGGAGAATGAAGAGGGGGAGGGAGGGGGTGGTGGAGGAGAATGAAGAGGGGAGGGAGGAGGAGGTGGAGGGGAATGAAGAGGGGAGGGAGGGGGAGGTGGAGGGGAATGAAGAGGGGGAGGGAGGGGGTGGTGAAGGGGACTGAAGAGGAGGAGGGAGGGGGATGTGGAGGGGAATGAAGAGGAGGAGGGAGGGTTCGTGGAGGGGAAAGAAGAGGGGGAGGGAGGGGGAGGTGGAGGGGATTAAGAGGGGGAGGGAGGGGGTGGTGGAGGGGAATGAAGAGGGGGAGGGAGGGGTTGGTGGAGGGGAATGGAGGGAGGGGGAGGTGGAGTGGAATGAAGAGGGGGAGGGAGGTGGTGGTGGATGGGAATGAAGAGGGGAGGGAGGGATTGGTGGAGGGGAATGAAGAGGGGGAGGGAGGGGGTGGTGGAGGGGAATGAAGAGGGGGAGGAGGGGGTGGTGGAGGAGAAAGAAGAGGGGGAGGGAGGGGGTGATGGAGGAGAATGAAGAGGGGGAGGGAGGGGGTGGTGGAGGGGAATGAAGAGGGGGAGGGAGGGATTGGTGGAGGGGAATGAAGAGGGGGAAGGAGGGGGTGGTGGAGGGGAATGAGAGGGGGAGGAGGGGGGTGGTGGAGGGAATGAAGAGGAGGAGGGTGGGGGAGGTAGATGGGAATGTAGAGGGGGAGGGAGGGGGAGGTGGAGGGGAATGAAGTGAGGGAGGGAGGGGGAGGTGGAGGGAATGAAGAGTGGGAGGGAGGGGGAGGTGGAGGGGAATGAATAGGGCGAGGGAGAGGTTTGTCGAGGGCAATGAAGATGGGGAGGGAGGGGGAGGAGGATGGGAATGAAGAGGGGGAGGGAGGGAGTGGCGGGGGGAATGAAGAGGGAGAGGGAGGGGCAGGTGGAGGGAAATGAAGAGGGGGAGGGAGGGGGAGGTGGAGGGGAATGAAGAGGGGGTGGGAGGGGGTGGGGAGGGGAATGAGGAGGGGAGGGAGGGGGAGCTGGAGGGGAATGAAGAGGGAGAGGGAGGGGGAGGTGTAGGGGAATGAAGAGGGGGAGGGAGGGGGAGGTGGAGTGGGAGATGGGAGTGAGTGTGCAGAGTGTGGTGGGGAGGAGGAGGGGACGGGAGTGGAGTGGGGAAAGGAGTGAGTGGACAGGGCAGTGGAGAAGGGGACTTGCGGAGGGTAGTGGGGGAGGTGTAGGGTAGTGTTGGAGGGTAGTGGTGGAGGGTTGTGGGTGAGGGTAGTGGGAAGGGTAGTGAAAGATGGGAATGGTGGAGAGGAGTGGGGGAGGCCGATGAGAATTAGGGGGTGGGTGTTGTGGAGGGTATTGGGGAGGGGGTAGGGTAGTGTTGGAGGGTAGTGGTGGAGGGTTGTGGGTGAGGGTAGTGGGAAGGGTAGTGAAAGATGGGAATGGTGGAGAGGAGTGGGGGAGGCCGATGAGAATTAGGGGGTGGGTGTTGTGGAGGGTATTGGGGAGGGGGTAGGGCGGAAGGGTGAAGGGGAGATGGAAGGGAGTGGGGGAATAGAGTGGGGAAGGAGGGGGAAGGGCGGGAGGGGGATGGAAGTGGTAGAGGGGGAGCAGGAAGGGAATAAGTGAGGGCAGTGGGAAGGGGTGCAGGGAACGGGGAGGAGCGTTAGGGGAGTGGGGGAGGGTGAGTGGGGCAGAGGGAGGGTTGTGGGGAGGGAGAGGGTATGGGAGCGGGAGAGGGTTGTGAGTGAAGGGGTGTAGGGGAGGGGAGAGGAGTGGGGAGTCTAGTGGCGGATGGGAGTGAAGGAGGAAAGTGGTGGAGTGGGGGAGGGAGGGGAAAGGGGAGTGGGGGAGGCGAGTGGGGGAGGGGGATGTGGGACGGGAAGTGGAGTGGGGCAGGGGAGGGTGAGTAGGTGATTGGGGAGGGGGAGGGAATTGGGAGACGCAAGTGAGTGTGCAGAGGGTGGTGGGGGAGGGGAGAGGGGAGTGGAGTGGGGAAAGGAGGCGAGTGGACAGGGCAGTGAAGAAGGGGACTCGAGGAGGGTAGTGGGGGAGGTGTAGGGTAGTGGTGGAGGGTAGTGTGGGAGGGTAGTTGGGGAGGGTAGTGAAAGATGGGAGTGGCGGAGCGGAGTGTGGGAGGCTGATGAGAAGTAGGGGGTGGGTGTTGTGGAGGGGTTTGGGGAGGGGGAAGAGGGAAGGGGGAAGGGGAGAGGGATGGGAGTGGGGGAATAGAGTGGGCATGGGGAGGGGGAAGGGCGTGGTGGTGGGGAGTTGGGGAGGGGGAGGGGAGGGGAAGGGAATGTGGGAGGGTAGTGGGGGAGGGGGAGGGGAGTGGAGAGGGGAGTCGGGAGGGGAGTTGAGGGGGAGGGGGTGTTGGGGAGGAGAGGGGAGGAGGAAGTGGGTGGGTTGTTGGGGAGGAGAGGGGAGGGGGTCGGTGATGGGGTGTTGGGGAGGAGAGGGGAAAGGGAATGGGGGTGGGGGGAGGGAATGGGGAGGGGAGGGTGGGATGGGCTGGCGGAATGAGGAATGGGGGAGGAGAGTGGAGAGAGGAATGGGAGAGGGGAGGTGGAGGTGATTGAGGAGGATTGGGGAGTGGATGTGTGAATTGGAGTAGTGGAAAGGGGAGGGGAGTCATGAGGGGCGTGGGGAAAGGAGGGAAGTGGTGAGATAGGTGTGGAAGGGGGTGAGGGAGGGAAGTGGGGAGGGGTGTGGGGGAGTGGACTGGGAGAGGGTGAGTGGGATTGGGGGAGGGTGAGTGGGATTGGGGGAGGGTGAGTGAGATTGGGGGAGGGTGAGTGGGATTGGGGGAGGGTGAGTGGGATTGGGAGAGGGGCGTGGGGAGTGGAGTGGAGGATGAGAGTGAGGGAGTGGGGGACGTGGCAGGGGAGTGGGGGAGGGAGATGTGGGAACGATATTAGGAGGGGAGTGAGGGAGCAAAGATGGGAGTGATGGAGAGGAGTGGGGGAGGGGAGAGTTGGGGGTTAGGGGAGGGAATTGGGGAGGGGAGCAGGGGAGGGGAGTGGTGGGAGGGGTTGGTGGGTTGGGCGGGAGAGAAGAGTGAGGAGGGGAGTGTGGGAGGGGTTGGGGGTAGGGAGTGTGGCAGAGTGGGGGAGGAGTGGTGGGATTGGCAGAAGAGTGGGGGAGGGGAGTGGGAGAGGTGTGTTGGGGAGGGGAGTGAGGGAGGGGTTGGGGGGTAATGGTTGGGGTTGTAAGGGTTGGGGAGGGAGGGGAGTGAGGGAGATGAGTGGGGAGAGGAGTGAGGCGAGGGGTCGGAGAGGGAAGGGAGTGGGGGAATGGAGTGGGGAAGAGGAGGGGAGTTCGGGGGTGGGGAGGGGAGTGGGAGTGGATTGGGGTGGGGAGGGTTCTGCTGGAGGGGAGTGCGGGAGAGGAGGGGGTGAGGGGAGGGAGTGGGGGAGGGGAATGGGAGAGGGGACTGGGTGAGAGAAGTGGGAGTTAGGGAGGGACTAGGAAAGGGGAGTGGGTGAAGGCGGTTGGGGAAATTGGAGTGAGTGTGTGAGGTGGGGCAGGTGAAAGGAGGGGAGTTGGGAAGGGGTGGGGGAGGGAAGGGCGGTGGGAGATGTGGGAGAGGAAGTGGAGTGGAGTAGGGGGCTGTGAGGGGAGGGATATGTGAGAGGTGAAGGGAGTCGCGGAGGGGAGGGCAATGGTGGCAGCGGGTGTGGAGGAGGATAGTGCGGAGGGGGTAGAGGGATGGGAGACGAGTGGGGAGGGAAGTGCGGAGGGGAGTGGGGTGTGGGGTAGGTGAGTGGGGGAGAGGAGTGGGGGAGGGGAGGTCTTGGGGGAGGGGAGAGGCTGGGGGAACCGTTTGAGGAAGGGGAGTGGGGGAGGGGAGTAGGGAGGAGTGGGGGAGGGGAGTGGGGGCGGAGTGGGGGAGGGGAGTGGGGGAAGGGGATTGGGGACAGGAGTGAGGGGAGGGGTTGGGGAGGGAGGGGAGAGGGGGAGTGGAGTGGGGAGAGGGTAGTTAGAGGAATGGAGGAGGGAATGGAGGAGTGGATTTGCAGTTGGGAGTGGGAGGGGAGTGGAGGGGAGGGGGTGGTGAGGCATGTGGGGGGGGCAGGGGTGTGGGGGAGGGCAGGGATGTGGGGGAGGGAGAGTTGGAATGAGGGTGTAGGGGAACGGGAGTGGGTTAGGGTTAGGGTGAGTGAGGGATGGGAGTGGGGTAGGGGAGTGTGGGGAGAGTTGGGGAGGGCAAAGTGGGAGGGGAGGGGGGAGGGGTGTGGGGGACAGTAGTGGAGGATGGGAGTGGGGGAGTGGAGTGGGGTGGAGGGGAGTAGGGGAGGGGTGTTTGGGAGTGGAGTGGGGTAATGGTAGGGGAGGGAGAGAAGTGGGAGAGGGGAGGGAGTGCAGTGGGGGAGGAGATGGAGGGGAGTGGGGGAGGGGGACAGGAGAGCGGGGAGTGGGTAGGTCTTTGGGGCAGGGGAGTGGGGGTGAGGTGGGTATGGGAGGGTAGTGAGGGAGGGGATTGGGTGCAGGGTGTTGGGGGAGGTAGAGGGGCAGGGGTATGGGCGAGGCGAGTGGGGGAGGGGCGGGGGTGAAGGTGAGTTGGCAGAGGAGTTGGGAGGGGTGTTTGGGAGGGGAGGTGGAGGAGTGGAGAGTGGGGTAGGGGAGTTGGGGACGAGGGACGGGAGAGAGGGTAGTGGGGGAAGGTAGTGGGGGAGGGGCATTTGAGGGTAGGGCCGTTGTAGGGGAGTGGCGGATGGGTGTGGGTGAGAGGGAGTGTGGGGTTGGAGGGAAGTGGGGGATGTGAGGGGGAGGGCAGTGTGGAGGGAAACCAGGTGTGAGGGGGAGAGGGTGCGGACAAGGGGTGTAGGGGAGCGAAGTGTGCAGTGGGGGACTGGAGTGGACGATAGGAGTGAGGGAGGGGAGTGGGATGTGGGAGGGGAAAGGGGAGTGGGGACCGGAGTCGATTGGGGGAGGGGTGCATTGAGGGGAATGGCAGAATGAGAGGGGAGGTGAGTGGGGAATGCAGAAGTGGAGTGGAGGATGGGGAGTGGGGAAATAGGAAGGGGAAGGGGAGTGTGTGTAATGGTGAGGGGGAGGGGAGTGGGAGGGGGAGGGGAGTGTGAGGGGGAGGGAGAGGGTAGTGTGGAAGGAGGTTGGGGAGGGGAGTGGGGGATGGGGAGGGGGAGTGTGGCAGAGAGTGGGGAAGGGGAGTTGGAGAGGGGAGTGGGGGAGGGAAATGGTCAGAAGGGAGGGGGAGAGTGGGAGGAGGAGTGTGGTAGAAGGAGAGAGTGAGATCGGCGGAGGGGAGATTGGAAGGGAGTGGTGGAAGGGAGTGGGGGAGAGGGTAGGGGAATGAAGAGGGGGCGGGAGGGCAAGGTGGAGGGGTATGAAGTGTCGGAGGGAGGGGGTGTTGGAGGGGAATGAAGGGGGGAGGGAGGGGAATGTGGAGGGGAATGAAGAGGGAGAGGGAGGGGAAGGTGGAGTGGAATGAAGAGGGGAGGGAGGGGGTGGTGGAGGGGAATGAAGAGGGGGGAGGGGGAGATGGAAGGGAATGAAGAGGGGGAGGGAGCGGGTGGTGAAGGGGAATGAAGAGGGGGAGGGAGGGGGAGGTGGAGGGGAATGAAGAGGGGGAGGGAGGGGGTGGTAAAGTGGAATGCAGAGGGGGAGGGAGGTAGAGGTGGAGGGGAATGAAGAGGGGGGTGGGGGAGGTGGAAGGGAATGAAGAGGGGGAGGGAGCATGTGTTGAAGGGGAATGAAGAGGGGGAGGGAGGGGGAGGTGGAGGGGAATGAAGAAGGGGAGGGAGGGGGAGGTGGAGGGGAATGAAGAGGGGGAGGGAGGGGGAGGTGGAGGGGAATGAAGAGGGGGAGGGAGGGTGTGGTGGAGTGGAATGAAGAGGGGGAGGGAGGGGGTGGTGGAGGGGAATGAAGAGGGGGAGGGAGGGGGTGGTGGAGGAGAAAGAAGAAGGGGAGGGAGCTGGTGGTGGAGGAGAATGAAGAGGGGGAGGGAGGGGGAGTCGGAGGGGAATGAGGAGGGGGAGGGAGGGGGAGGTGGAGGGGAATGAAGAGGGGAGGGAGGGGGAGGTGGAGGGGAACGAAAAGGGGGAGGGAGGGGTGGTGGAGGGGAATGAAGAGGGGGTGGGAGGGGGATGTGGAGGGGAATGAAGAGGAGGAGGGAGTGGGAGGTGGAGGGGAAAGAAGAGGGGGAGGGAGGGGGAGGGGGAGGTGAATGAAGAGGGGAAAGGAGTGGGTGGTGGAGGTGAATGAATAGGGGGAGGGAGGGGGTGGTGGAGGAGAATGAAGAGGGGGACTGAGGTGGTGGTGGAGGGGAATGAAGAGGGGAGGGACGGAGTGGTGGAGGGGAATGACGAGGTGTAGGGAGGGGGAGGTGGATGGGAATGAAGATGCGGAGGGAGGGGGTGGTGTAGGGGAATGAAGAGGGGGAGGGAGGGGGTGTGGAGGGGAATGAAGAGGGGGAGTGAGGGGGTGGTGGAGGGGAATGAAGATGGGAAGGGAGGGGTAGGTGGATGGGAATGAAGAGGGGGAGGGAGGGGGAGGAGGATGGGAATGAAGAGGGGGAGGGAGGGGGTGGTGGAGGGGTATGAAGAGGGGAGTGAGGGGGAGTTGGAGGGGAATGAAGATGGAGAGGGAGGGGGTGGTGGAGGAGAATGAAGAGGGGGAGGGAGGGGGTGGTGTTGGGGAATGAAGAGAGGGAGGGAGGGGGTGGTGGATGGGAATGAAGATGCGGAGGGAGGGGTGGTGGAGGGGTATGAAGTGGGGAGGGAGGGGTTGGTGATGGATAATGGAGGGAGGGGGAGGTGGAGATGAATGAAGGGGGGAGGGAGGGGTGGTGGAGGGGAATAAAGTGGGGGAGGGTGGTGGTGTTGGATGGGAATGAAAAGGGGGAGGGAGTGGGTGGTAGAGGAGAAAGAAGAGGGGGCGGGATGGGGTGATGGAGGAAAATGCAAAGGGGGAGGGAGGTGGTGGTGGAGGGGAATGAAGAGGGGGAAGGAGTGAGTGGTGGAGGGGAATGAAGAGGGGGAGGGAGGGGGTGGTGGAGGGGAAAGAAGAGGAGGACGGTGGGGAGGTGGATGGGAATGAAGAGGTGGAGGGAGAGGAGGTGGAGGGGAATGAAGAGAGGGAGGGAGGGGAGGTGGAGTGGAATGAAGAGGGGCAGGAAGGGCTTGGTGAATAATGAAGAGGGGGAGGGAGGGGGAGCTTGAGGGGAATGAAGAGAGGGAGGCAGGGGGTGTGGAGGGGAATTATGAGTGGGAGGGAGAGGGTTGTGGAGGGGAATGAAGATGGGGAGGGAGGGGGAGGAGGATGGGAATGAAGAGGGGGAGGGAGGGAGTGGTGGAGGGGAATGAAGATGGGGAGGGAGGGGGAGGTGGATGGGAATGAAGAGGGGGAGGGAGGGGGTGCTGGAGGGGTATGAAGAGGGGGAGTGAGGGGGAGCTGGAGGGGAATGGAGAGGGAGAGGGAGGGGGATGTGTAGGGGAATGAAGAGGTGGAGGGAGGGGTTGGTGGAGGGGAATGAAGAGGTGGAGGGAGGGGGTGGTGCAGGAGAATGAAGATGGGGAGGGAGGGGCAGGTGGAGGGGAATGAAGAGGGGAAGGGTGTGGGTGGTGGAGTAGAATGAAGATGGGGAGAGAAGGGGAGCTGGAGGGGAATGGAGAGGGAGAGGGAGGGGGATGTGTAGGGGTATGAAGAGGGGGAGGGAGGGGGAGGTGGAGGGGAATGAAGAGGGGGAGAGAGGGGGAGGTGGAGGAGAATGAAGATGGGGAGGGACTGGTTGGTGGAAGGGAATGGAGGGAGGGGGAGTTGGAGTGGAATGAAGAGGGGGAGGGAGTGGTTGGTGGAGGGGAATGAAGAGGGGGAGGGTGTGGGTGGTGGAGGAGAAAGAAGAGGGGGAGGGAGGGAGTGGTGGAGGGGAATGAAGAGGCGGAGGGAGGGGGTGGTGGAGGGGAATGAAGAGGGGGAGGGAGGGGGTGGTGGAGGAGAAAGAAGAAGGAGAGGGTGGGGGTGGTGGTGGAGAATGAAGAGGGGGAGGGAGGGGATGGTGGAGGGGAATGAAGAGAGGGAGGGAGGGAGTGGTGGAGGGGAATGAAGAGGGGGAGGGAGGAGGTGGTGGAGGGGAATGAAGAGTAGGAGGGTGGGGGAGGTGGATGGAATGAAGAGGGGGAGGGAGTGGAGGTGGAGGGGAATGAAGAGATGGAGGGAGGGGGAGGTGGAGTGGAATGAAGAGGGGCAGGAAGGGCTTGGTGAAGAATGAAGAAGGTGAGGGAGGGGGAGCTTGAGGGGAATGAAGAGAGGGAGGCAGGGGTGGTCAGGGGAATGAAGAGGGGAGGGAGGGGTTTGTGGAGGGGAATGAAGATGGGGAGGGAGGGGGAGGAGGATGGGAATGAAGAGGGGGAGAGAGGGGGTGGTGGAGGAAAATGAAGAGGGGAGGGAGGGGTAGGTGGAGGGGAATGAAGAGAAGGAAGGAGGGGGTGTTGGATGGGAATGAAGAGGGGGAGGGAGGGGAGGAGGAGGGGAATGAAGAGGGGGAGGGAGGGGTTGGTGATGGATAATGGAGGGAGGGGGAGGTGGAGATGAATGAAGGGGGGAGGGAGGGGTGGTGGAGGGGAATAATGTGGGGGAGGGTGGTGGTGTTGGATGGGAATGAAAAGGGGGAGGGAGTGGGTGGTAGAGGAGAAAGAAGAGGGGGCGGGATGGGGTGGTGGAGGAAAATGCAAAGGGGGAGGGAGGTGGTGGTGGAGAGGAATGAAGAGGGGGAAGGAGTGAGTGGTGGAGGGGAATGAAGAGGGGGAGGGAGGGGGTGGTGGAGGGGAAAGAAGAGGAGGACGGTGGGGAGGTGGATGGGAATGAAGAGGGGGAGGGAGAGGAGGTCGAGGGGAATGAAGAGGGGGAGGGAGGAGAGGTGGAGTGGAATGAAGAGGGGCAGGAAGGGCTTGGTAAATAATGAAGAGGGGGAGGGAGGGGGAGCTTGAGGGGAATGAAGAGGGGGAGGGAGGGAGTGGTGGAGGGGAATGAAGATGGGGAGGGAGGGGGAGGTGGATGGGAATGAAGAGGGGGAGGGAGGGGGTGGTGGAGGGGTATGAAGAGGGGGAGTGGGGGGGAGCTGGAGGGGAATGGAGAGGGAGAGGGAGGGG
This sequence comes from Heterodontus francisci, assembly GCF_036365525.1. NCBI lineage: Eukaryota > Metazoa > Chordata > Chondrichthyes > Heterodontiformes > Heterodontidae > Heterodontus > Heterodontus francisci. The sequence goes on along the minus strand of NW_027141614.1, from coordinate 2,811,606 downwards.
GATGTGTAGGGGAATGAAGAGGTGGAGGGAGGGGTTGGTGGAGGGGAATGAAGAGGTGGAGGGAGGGGGTGGTGCAGGAGAATGAAGATGGGGAGGGAGGGGCAGGTGGAGGGGAATGAAGAGGGGAAGGGTGTGGGTGGTGGAGTAGAATGAAGATGGGGAGAGAAGGGGATCTGGAGGGGAATGGAGAGGGAGAGGGAGGGGGATGTGTAGGGGAATGAAGAGGGGGAGGGAGGGGGAGGCGGAGGGGAATGAAGAGGGGGAGAGAGGGGGAGGTGGAGGAGAATGAAGATGGGGAGGGACTGGTTGGTGGAAGGGAATGGAGGGAGGGGGAGTTGGAGTGGAATGAAGAGGGGAGGGAGTGGTTGGTGGAGGGGAATGAAGAGGGGGAGGGTGTGGGTGGTGGAGGAGAAAGAAGAGGGGGAGGGAGGGGATGGTGGAGGGGAATGAAGAGAGGGAGGGAGGGAGTGGTGGAGGGGAATGATGAGGCGGAGGGAGGGGGTGGTGGAGGGGAATGAAGAGGGGGAGGGTGGGGGTGGTGGTGGAGAATGAAGAGGGGGAGGGAGGGGATGGTGGAGGGGAATGAACAGAGGGAGGGAGGGAGTGGTGGATGGGAATGAAGAGGGTTAGGGAGTGGAGGTGGAGGGGAATGAAGAGAGGGAGGGAGGGGGTGGTGGAGTGGAATTAAGAGGGTTATGGAGGGGGTGGTGGAGTGGAATGAAGAGAAGGAAGGAGGGGGTGTTGGATGGGAATGAAGAGAGGGAGGGAGGGGTGGTGGAGGAGAATGAAGAGGGGGAGGGATGGGGTGGTGGAGTGGAATTAAGAGGGTGATGGAGGGGGTGGTGGAGTGGAATGAAGAGGGGGAGGGAGGGGGTGGTGGAGTGGAATTAAGAGGGTTATGGAGGGGGTGGTGGAGTGGAATGAAGAGGGGGAGGGAGGGGGTGGTGGAGTGGAATGAGGAGGGGGAGGGAGGGAGTGGTGGAGGGGAATGATGAGGCGGAGGGAGGGGGTGGTGGAGGGGAATGAAGAGGGGGTGGGTGTGGGTGGTGGAGGAGAAAGAAGAGGGGGAGGGTGGGGGTGGTGGAGGAGAAAGAAGAGGGGGAGGGAGTGGGAGGAGGAGGGGAATGAAGAGGGGGAGGGAGGGGTAGGTGGAGGGGAATGAAGAGAAGGAAGGAGGGGGTGTTGGATGGGAATGAAGAGAGGGAGGGAGGGGTGGTGGAGGAGAATGAAGAGGGGGAGGGATGGGGTGGTGGAGTGGAATTAAGAGGGTGATGGAGGGGGTGGTGGAGTGGAATGAAGAGGGGGAGGGAGGGGGTGGTGGAGTGGAATTAAGAGGGTTATGGAGGGGGTGGTGGAGTGGAATGAGGGGAGGGAGGGGTGGTGAGTGGATGAGGAGGGGGTGGGAGTGGAGTGTGGAGGGGAGGATGAGGCGGAGGGAGGGGGTGGTGAGGCGGAGGGAGGGGGTGGTGGAGGGGAATGAAGAGGGGGTGGGTGTGGGTGGTGGAGGAGAAAGAAGAGGGGGAGGGTGGGGGTGGTGGAGGAGAAAGAAGAGGGGGAGGGAGGGGATGGTGGAGGGGAATGAAGAGAGGAAGGGAGGGAGTGGTGGAGGAGAATGAAGAGGGGGAGGGTGTGGGTGGTGGAGGAGAAAGAAGAGAGGGAGGGAGGGGATGGTGGAGGGGAATGAAGAGAGGGAGGGAGGGAGTGGTGGAGGGGAATTATGAGGCGGAGGGAGGGGGTGGTGGTGGAGAATGAAGAGGCGGAGGGAGGGGATGGTGGAGGGGAATGAAGAGAGGGAGGGAGGGAGTGGTGGCGGGGAATGATGAGGCGGAGGGAGGGGGTGGTGGAGGGGAATGAAGAGGGGGAGGGAGGGGGTGGTGGAGGGGAATGAAGAGGGGGAGGGAGTGGAGGTGGAGGGGAATGAAGAGAGGGAGGGAGGGGGAGGTGGAGTGGAATGAAGAGGGGCAGGAAGGGCTTGGTGAAGAATGAAGAAGGTGAGGGAGGGGGAGCTTGAGGGGAATGAAGAGAGGGAGGCAGGGGGTGTGGAGGGGAAAGAAGAGGGGGAGGGAGGGGTGGTGGAGGGGAATGAAGAGGGGAGGGAGGGGTTTGTGGAGGGGAATGAAGATCGGGAGGGAGGGGGAGGAGGATGGGAATGAAGAGGGGGAGGGACGGGGAGGTGGAGGGGAATGAAGAGGGGGAGGGAGGGGCAAGTGGAGGGGAATGAAGAGGGGGAGGGAGGGGGAGGTGGAAAGGAATGAAGAGGGGGAGGGAGGCGGAGGTGGATGGGAATGAAGAGGGGGAGGGAGGGGGAGGAGGAGGGAAATGAAGAGGGGGAGGGAGGGGGAGGTGGAGGGGAATGAAGAGGGGGAGGGAGGCGGAGGTGGATGGGAATGAAGAGGGGGAGGGAGGGGGAGGTGGAGGGGAATGAAGAGGGGGAGGGAGGGGGAGGAGGAGGGGAATGAAGAGGGGGAGGGAGGGGTAGGTGGATGGGAATGAAGAGGGGGAGGGAGGGGGAGGTGGAGGGGAATAAAGAGGGGGAGGGAGGGGGAGGTGGAGGGGAATGAAGAGGGGGAGGGAGGGGGAGGTGGAGGGGAATGAAGAGGGGGAGGGAGGCGGAGGTGGATGGGAATGAAGAGGGGGAGGGAGGGTGTTGTGGATGGGAATGAAGAGGGGGAGGGAGGGGTAGGTGGAGGGGAATGAAGAGAAGGAGGGAGTGGTGGTGGAGGGGAATGAAGAGGGGGAGGGAGGAGGAGGTGGAGGGCAATGAAGAGAAGGAAGGAGGGGGTGTTGGATGGGAATGAAGAGAGGGAGGGAGGGAGGGGTGGTGGATGGGAATGACGATGGGGAGGGATGGGGTGGTGGAGTCGAATTAAGAGGGTTATGGAGGGGGTGGTGGAGTGGAATGAAGAGGGGGAGGGAGGGGGTGGTGGAGTGGAATGAAGAGGGGGAGTGAGTGGGAGTTGGATGGGAATGAAGATGCGGAGGGAGGGGGAGTGGAGGGGAATGAAGAAGTGGAGGGAGGAGGTGGTGGATGGGAATGAAGAGGGGACGAAGGGGGAGGGAGGGGGAGGTGGGCAATGAACAGGCGGAGGGAGGGGGTGGTGGAGGGGAATGAAGATCTGGAGGGAGGAGGTGGTGGATGGGAATGAAGAGGGGACGAAGGGGAGGGAGGGGGAGGTGGGCAATGAACAGGCGGAGGGAGGGGGTGGTGGAGGGGAATGAAGATGTGGAGGGAGGGGGTGGTGGATGGGAATGAAGAGGGGGAGGGAGGGGGTGGTGGAGGGGAATGAAGAGGGGGAGGGTGTAGTGGAGAGGAGTTGGGGAGAGGAGTGGGGGAGAGGAGTGGGGAAAGGAGGGGTGGGGAGTGGATGGGGGAGAGGAATGGGGAGGGGACGGGTAAGGGAGTGTGTGAATGGAGTGGGTGGGATAGGAATTTGGGTTAAGGAGGGGGAAGAGAGTGGGGGAGAGGTGTTGGAGAGGGTGAGTGCGGAGGGCAGTGGACTGATGAGGGGAATGTACAAGGGCAGTGGAGGAGGGGCGTGGGGGAAGTGAGTGTGAGAGTGGGGAGGGAAGGGGAGGGGAGTGGGGGAGCGGAGCGGAGTAGGGGAGTGGGGTAGGGGTGTGGTGTTGGCGTGTGGGGTAGGGGAGGGCGGGGAGGGGAGTGTGGGCAGGGAGCGGAGTAGGGGAGTGGGGAATGGGAGTTTGTGAGGGGAGTGGGGAGGAGAGTTGGGGAGGGGAGTTGCAGAGAGGAGAGGGGTAGAGGAGTGTAGTAGCGGAGTGTGGTAAAGGAGTGGGGTGAGTGATTGGGGTAGGGGAGTGAGGGAGGGGTTTGGGGACAGGGAGTGGTGTAGGGGAGAGGCGTGTTTGAGTGGGCGCGGGGTGAGCGGAGCGGAGTGGGGGAGGGGAGTGGAGGGAAGGGGAGTTGGGGAGTGGAGTGGGGGACGTGTTTGGGGTAGGAGAGTTGGGTAGTGCAGGGCAGTGAGGAGTTGGAGGGAAGGGGAGTGGAGTAGGGGAATGCGGTAGGTGTGTCGAGTTGGGGAGTGGGGTACGGGAGTGGGGGAGTGTTGTGGGGTAGGGGAGTGGGGTAGGGGTGTGGGGTAGGGAGTGGGGGAGGGTAGTGGTGGATGGGATTGTGCTGCGGGAGGGCAGGGAGGAGGTGCAGGGAAGCGGAGTGGTGGAACGCGAGTGGGAAAGGGTAGTGGGGGAGGGGAGTGGGGAGGGGAGTGGGGAAGGGGAATGGGGCAGAGGAGTGGGGAAGAGGAGTGGGGAGGGGAGTGGGGGAGGTTAGTGTGGGAGGGGAGCGGGGGAGGGGAGCGGGGAGGGGAGTTGTGGAAGTGAGTGAGGGAGGGGAGTGTGAGAGGAGAGTGGGTGAGGGGAGTTGGGGAGGGGAGTTGGGGATGGGAGTTGGGGAGGGGAGTGGGGGAGGGGGGTGGGGCAGGGGAGTTGGGGAGTGGAGTGGGGGAGGGGAGTTAGGGAGGGGTGTTGGGGAGGGGAGTTGGGGAGGGGGGCGGGGTAGGGGAGTGACGGAGGGCAGTTCGGGAGGGGAGTGGGTAGGGGAGTGAGGGTGGGGAGCGGGGCAGGGAAGTGGGTTATGGGAGTTTGTGAGGTGTGTGGGGGATGAGAGTTGGGGAGGAGAGTTGGGGAGGAGATTTACGGAGAGGAGAGGGGGAGGGGAGTGGGGTAGAGGAGTGTGGTATAGGAATAGGGTGTGTGAGTGGGGTAGGTGAGTGAAGGAGTGGAGTGGGCGACAGGGAGTGGGATATGGGAGTGGGGGAGGGGAGCGGAGTAGGGATGTGGGGTAGGGGTATGGTGTCGGGGAGTGGGGTAGTGGAGTGGGGTAGGGGAGTGGGGTCGGGGAGTTGGGTAAGAGAGTGGGGAAGGGAGTTGGGGAGGGGAGTGGGGGAGTGGAGTGTGGTAGGGGAGTGGGGTCGGGGAGTTGGGTAAAAGAGTGGGGGAGGAGGTGGGGCAGGGGAGTGTGGCAGGGGAGTGGGGGAGGGGAGCGGAGTAGGGGTGTGGTGTAGGGGCGTGGTGTCGGGGAGTGGGGTAGTGGAGAGGGGTAGGGGAGTGGGGTCGGGGAGTTGGGTAAGAGAGTGGGGAAGGGTGTTGGGGAGGGGAGTGGGGGAGTGGAGTGTGGTAGGGGAGTGGGGTCGGGGAGTGGGGTAAAAGAGTGGGGGAGGAGGTGGGGCAGGGGAGTGGGGCAGGGGAGTGGGGGAGGGGAGTTGGGGAGGTGAGTGAGGGAGGAGAGTGGGGGAGGGGAGTTGGGGAGTGGGGGAGGGGAGTTGGGGAGCGGAGTGGGGGAGGGGAGTGGGGGAGTGGAGTGCGGGAGGGGAGTTGGAATGGGAGTTGAGGAGGGGTGTGGGGGAGGGGTGTGGGGGAGGGATGCGGAGTAGGGGGTGGGGTATGGGAGTTGGTGAGGGGCGTGGGGGAGGAGAAGGGGGAGGGGTGTTGTGGAGGGGAGTTGGTGAGGGACATTGCAGAGAGGAGTTGCAGAGGGGAGTTCGGGATGGGAGTTGGGGAGGGTAGTTGGGGTATGGGAGTTTGTGTGAGGAGTGGGGGAGGAGAGTTGGGGAGGGGAGTTGGTGTGGGGAGTTGGGGAGGGAAGTGGGGGAGGGGAGTTGGGGAGGGGCGTTGCAGAGGGGAGTTGCAGAGGGGTGTTGGGGAGGTGAGTTGGGGAGGGGAGTTGGGGAGGGGTTTTAGGGTATGGGAGTTTGTGTGAGGAGTGGGGGACGAGAGTTGGGGAGGGGAGTTGGGGAGGGGAGTTGGGGAGGGAAGTGGGGGAGGGGAGGGGAGTTGGGTAGAGGAGTGGGGTGTAGGAGTAGGGTGGTGAGTGGGGTAGGGGAATGAGGGAGGGGAGTGGGGGACAGGGATTGGGGTAGGGGAGTGGGGTAGGGGTGTGGGGGAGGGGAGCGGAGTAGGGGAGTGGGGCAGGGGTGTTGTGTCGGGGAGTGTGATAGGGGAGTGGGGGGAGGGGAGTGGGGGCAGGGAGCGGAGTAGGGGAGTGGGGTATGGGAGTTAGTGAGGGGAGTGGGGGAGGAGAGTTGGGGAGGAGAGTTGCGGAGAGGAGAGGGGTAGAGGAGTGTGGTAGAGGAGTGGGGTGAGTGATTGGGGTAGGGGAGTGAGGGAGGGGAGTGGGGGACAGGGAGTGGGGTAGGGGAGTGGCGTATTTGTGTGGGGGCGGGGAGAGGAGAGTGGAGTGGGGGAGGGGAGTGTGGTACGGGTGGGCAGTGAGGAGGTGCAGGGAAGCGGAGTGGTGGAACGGGCGTGGGGGAGGGGAGTGGGGGAGGGGAGTGGGGGTGGGGAGTGGTGTAGGGGAATGGGCAGAGGAGTGGGGCAGAGGAGTGGGGCAGAGGAGTGGGGAGCGTTTTGGGGGAGGTTAGTGTGGGAGGGGAGCGGGGGAGGGGAACGGGGGAGGGTAGTAGTGGAAGTGAATGAGGGAGGGGAGTGTGGGAGGAGAGGGGAGTTGGGGAGGGGAGTTGGAGAGGGGAGTTGGGGAGGGGAGTTGGAGAGGGGAGTTGGGGAGGGGAGTTGGGGAGGGGAGCGGGGTAGGGGAGTGAGGGAGGGGAGTTGGGAGGGGAGTGAGCGAGCGGAGCGGAGTAGGGGAGTGGGGTATGGGAGTTGGTAAGGGGAGTGGGGGAGGAGAGTTGGGGAGGGGCGTTGCGGAGAGGAGCGGGGTAGAGGAGTGGGGTGTAGGAGTAGGGTGTTGAGTGGGGGAGGGATGCGGAGTAGGGGAGTGGGGTATGGGAGTTGGTGAGAAGAGTGTGGGAGGAGAGTTGGGGAGGGGAGTTGGGGAGGGGAGTTGGGGAGGCGATTTGGGGTATGGGAGTTTGTGTGAGGAGTGGGGGAGGAGAGTTGGGGAGGGGTGTTGGGGAGAGGGGTTGGGGAGGGAAGTGGGGGAAGGGAGGGTGAGGGGAGTTGGGGACTGGAGTGGAGGAGGGGAGTCGGGAGGGGAGTGCCGTACGGGTGTTGGGGAGGGGAGATGGGGAGGGGAGGGGCAAGGGGAGGTTGGTACGGGAGCGGGGGAGGGGTGTTTATGCAGGAAGTGGGGGAGTGGAGTGGTGGAGGGAAGTTGCGGTGAGCAGAGGGGGAGGGGAGTTGGGTAGAGGAGTGGGGAGGGGAGTGGGATGTGTGAGAGGGTTAGGGGAGTGAGGGAGGGGAGTGGGGGACATGGAGTGGGGTGGGGGAGTGGGGTAGGGGAGTGGGGGAGCGGAGAGGGGTAGGGGAGTGTGGTAGGGCTGTGGTGGCGGGGAGTGGAGTAAGGGAGATGGGGGAGGGGTGTGGGGGAGGGTAGCGGAGTAGGGGAGTGGGGCAGGCGGGTGTTGTCGGGGAGTGTGACAGGGGAGTGGGGGGAGGGGAGTGGGGGCAGGGAGCGGAGTAGGGGAGTGGGGTATGGGAGTCAGTGAGGGGAGTCGGGGAGGAGAGTTGGGGAGGGGAGTTGCGGAGAGGAGAGGGGTAGAGGAGAGTGGTAGAGGAGTGTGGTAGAGCACTGGGGCGAGTGATTGGGGTAGGGGAGTGAGGGAGAGGAGTGGGGGACAGGGAGTGGGGTAGGGGAGTGGCGTATTTGTGTGGGGGCGGGGAGAGGGGAGTGGAGTGGGTGAGGGGATTTGGGGTATGGGAGTTTGTGTGAGGAGTGGGGGAGGAGAGTTATGGAGGGGTGTTGGGGAGAGGAGTTGGGGAGGGAAGTGGGGGAAGGGAGGGTGAGGGGAGTTGGGGACTGGAGTGGAGGAGGGGAGTAGGGAGGGGAGTGCCGTACGGGTGTTGGGGAGGGGAGTTGGGGATGGGAGGGGCAAGGGGAGGTTGGTATGGGAGTGGGGGAGGGGTGTTCATGCAGGGAGTGGGGGAGTGGAGTGGTGGAGGGAAGTTGCGGTGAGGAGAGGGGGAGGGGAGTTGGGTAGAGGAGTGGGGGAGGGGAGTGGGGTGTGTGAGAGCGTTAGGGGAGTGAGGGAGGGGAGTGGGGGACATGGAGTGGGGTGGGGGAGTGGCGTAAGTGAGTGGGGGCGGAGAGAGGGGAATGGAGTGGTCGAGGCGAGCGGAGGGAAGGGGAGTGGGGAGTGGAGTGGGGGAAGTGTGTGGGGCAGGAGAGTTGGGTAGTGGAGTGCAGTGAGGAGGCGGAGGGGAGGGGAATGGGGTAGGGGTGTAGTGTCGGGGAGTGGGGTAGGGGAGTGGGGGAGCGGAGTGGGGTAGGGGAGTGGGGAAGGGGAGTGGGGTTGGTGGTGTGGTGTATGGGAGTGGGGTAGGGGAGTAGTGGAGGGGAGTGTGGTAGGGGAGTGGGGGAGTGGAGTGGGGTAGGGGAGTGGGGGATGGTAGTGGGGGAGGGTAGTGGGGGCTGGGTGTTGTACGGGATGCAGTGAGGAGGTGCAGGGAAGCGGAGTGGGGGAGGGGAGTGGGGGAGGGGAGTGGGGCAGAGGAGTGGAGCAGAGGAGTGGGGCAGAGGAGTGGTGGAGGTTAGTGTGGGAGGGGAGCGGGAGAGGGGAGTTGTGGAGGTGAGTGAGGGAGGGGAGTGGGGGAGGAGAGTTGGGGAGGGGAGTGGGGGAAGGGAGTGTGGCAGGGGAGTGCAGCAGGGGAGTTGGGGAGTGGAGTTGGGGAGGGGAGTTGTGGAGGGGATCTGGGGAGGGGAGCGGGGTAGGGGAGTGAGGGAGGGGAGTGGGGAGGGGAGTGAGGAAGGAGAGCGGATTATGGGAGTGGGGTATGGGAGTTGGTGAGGGGAGTGGGGGAGGAGAGTTGGGGAGGGGCGTTGCGGAGAGGAGAGGGGGAGGGGAGTGGGGTAGAGGAGTGGGGTATAGGGGTAGGGTGGTCAGTGGGGTAGGGGAATGAGGGAGGGGAGTGGGGGACAGGGAGTGGGGTAGGGGAGTGGGGTAGGGGTGTGGTGGAGGGGAGTGGGGTAAGGGAGTGGAGGAGCGGAGTGGTTAAGGGGAGTGGGGCAGAGGAGTGGGGCAGAAGAGTGGGGCAGAGGAGTGGGGAGCGTTGTGGGGGAGGTTAGTGTGGGAGGGGAGCGGCGGAGGGGAGCGGGGAGTGGAGTTGTGTAAGTGATTGAGGGAGGGAAGTGTGGGAGGAGAGAGGGGGTGGGGAGATGGGGAGGGCAGTTGGGGAGGGGATTGTGGGAGGGGAGTGGGAGAGGGGAGTGGGGGAGGGGAGTTGGGGAGTGGAGTGGGGGAGGAGACTTGGGGAGGGGAGTTGGGGAGGGGAGTTTTGGAGGGGCGCGGGGTTGCGGAGTGAGGGAGGGCAGTTGGGGAGTGGAGTGGGGGAGGGGATTGAGGGAGGGGAGCGGAGTAGTGGAGTGGGGTATGGGAGTTGGTGACGGGAGTGGGGGAGGAGAGTTGGGGAGGAGAGTTGGGGAGGGGAATTTGGGGAGGGGAGTTGCGGAGAGGAGAGGGGAAGGGGAGTGGGATCGAAAGGTGGGGTACAGGAGTAGGCTGTGTGAGTGGGGTAGGTGAGTGAAGGAGGGGAGTGGGGGACAGGGAGTGGGGTACGGGAGTGGGGGGAGGGGAGTGGGGGAGGGGAGCGGAGTAGGGGAGTGGGGTAGGGGAGTGGTGTCGGGGAGTGGGGTAGTGGAGAGGGGGAGCGGAGTGGGGTAGGGGAGTGGGGTAGTGGTGTGTGGTAGAGGAGTGACGTGAGTGAGTGCGGTTGGGGATTGAGGGAGGGGAGGGGGGACAGGGAGTGGGGTAGGGGAGTGGCGTATTTGAGTGGGGGCGAGGAGAGGGGAGTGGAGTGGGGGAGGGGAGTGGACGGAAGGGGAGTGGGGGAGTGGAGTGGGGGACGTGTTTGGGGTAGGACAGTTGTGTAGTGGAGGGCAGTGAGGAGGTGGAGGGAAGGGGAGTGGGGAGGGGAGTGGGGTAGGGGTGTCGTGTTGGGGAGTGGGGGAGCGGAGTGGGTTAGGGGAGTGGGGTAGGGGAGTGGGGGCGGGTAGTGGTGAATGGGAGTGTGGTACGCGAGGGCAGTGAGGAGGTGCAGGGAAGCGGAGTGGTGAAACGGGTGCGGGGGAGGGTATTGGGGGAGTGGAGTGGGTGAGGGGAGTGAGGCAGAGGAGTGGGGCACAGGAGTTGTGGAAGTGAGTGAGGGAGTGGAGTGTGGGAGGAGGGTGGGGGAGGGGAGTTGGGGAGGGGAGTTGGGCAGGGGAGTGTGGGAGGGGAGTGGGGGAGGGGAGTTGTGGAAGTGAGTGAGGGAGTGGAGTGTGGGAGGAGGGTGGGGGAGGGGAGTTGGGGAGGGGAGTTGGGCAGGGGAGGGTGGGAGGGGAGTGGGGGAGGGGAGTGGGGAGGAAGTGGGGCAGAGGAGTGGGGCAGAGGAGTGAGGATCGGTGTGGGGGAGGTTAGTGCGGGAGGGGAGCGGGGCAGGAGAGCGGGGGAGGGGAGCACGGAGGGGAGTTGTGGAAGTGAGTGAGGGAGGGGAGTGTGGGAGGAGGGTGGGGGAGGGTAGTTGGGGAGGGGAGTTGGGCAGGGGAGTGTGGGAGGGGAGTGGGGGAGGGGAGTTGTGGAAGTGAGTGAGGGAGTGGAGTGTGGGAGGAGGGTAGGGGAGGGGAGTTGGGGAGGGGAGTTGGGCAGGGGAGGGTGGGAGGGGAGTGGGGGAGGGGAGTGGGGTAGGGGAGTGGGGTAGTGGTGTGTGGTAGAGGAGTGGGGTGAGTGAGTTGGCTTGGGGAGAGAGGGTGGGGTGTGGGGGACAGGGGGTGGGGTAGGGGAGTGGCGTATTTGAGTGGGGGCGGGGATAGGGGAGTGGAGTGGGGGAGGGGAGTGGAGGGAAGGGGAGTGGGGGATTGGAGTGGGGGACGTGTTTGGGGTAGGAGAGTTGGGTAGTGGAGGGAAGTGAGGAGGTGCAGGGAAGCGGAGTGGTGGAACGGGTGTGGGGGAGGGTAGTGGGGAAGTGGAGTGGGGAGGTAAGTGGGGCAGAGGAGTGGGGCAGAGGAGTGAGAATCGGTGTGGGGGAGGTTAGTGCGGGAGGGGAGCGGGGCAGGAGTGCGGGGGAGGGGAGCACGGAGGGGAGTTGTGGAAGTGAGTGAGGGAGGGGAGTGTGGGAGGAGTGTGGGGGAGGGTAGTTGGGGAGGGTAGTTGGGGAGGGGATTGTGGGAGGGGAGTGGGGGAGGGGAGTGGGGGTGGGGAGTGGTGTAGGGGAATGGGCAGAGGAGTGGGGCAGAGGAGTGGGGCAGAGGAGTGGGGAGCGTTTTGGGGGAGGTTAGTGTGGGAGGGGAGGGGGGGAGGGTAGTAGTGGAAGTGAGTGAGGGAGGGGAGTGTGGGAGGAGAGTGGGGGAGGGGAGTTGGGGAGGGGAGTTGGAGAGGGGAGTTGGGGAGGGGAGTTGGAGAGGGGAGTTGGGGAGGGGAGTTGGGGAGGGGAGCGGGGTAGGGGAGTGAGGGAGGGGAGTTGGGAGGGGAGTGAGCGTGCGGAGCGGAGTAGGGGAGTGGGGTATGGGAGTTGGTAAGGGGAGTGGGGGAGGAGAGTTGGGGAGGGGCGTTGCGGAGAGGAGCGGGGTAGAGGAGTGGGGTGTAGGAGTAGGGTGGTGAGTGGGGGAGGGATGCGGAGTAGGGGAGTGGGGTATGGGAGTTCGTGAGAAGAGTGTGGGAGGAGAGTTGTAGAGGGGAGTTGGGGAGGGGAGTTGGGGAGGCGATTTGGGGTATGGGAGTTTGTGTGAGGAGTGGGGGAGGAGAGTTGGGGAGGGGTGTTGGGGAGAGGAGTTGGGGAGGGAAGTGGGGTAAGGGAGTGTGAGGGGAGTTGGGGACTGGAGTGGAGGAGGGGAGTGGGGTTGGGGAGTCGGGTAGGGGTGTGGCGATGGGGAGTGGGGTCGGGAAGTGAGGTAGGGGTGGTGTGGAGGGGAGTGCGTTAGGGGAGTGCGGTAGAGGAGTGGGGGAGGGTAGTGGGGAATGGGAGCGTGGAACGGGGGGGCAGTGAGGAGGTGAAGGGAAGCGGAGTGGTGGACGGGAGAGGGTGAGGGGAGTGGGGGACGGGAGTGGGGGAGGGGAGTGCGGTAGGGGAGTTGGAATGGGAGTTGGAATGGGAGTTGGGGAGGGGAGAGGGGTAGGGGAGTTGGGGAGGGGACTTGAGGAGGGGAGTGGGGGAGAGGAGTGGGCCATTGGAGTGGGTCAGAGGAGTGGGGCAGAGGAGTGGGGAGCGTTGTGGGGCAGGTAAGAGCGGGAGGGGAGCGGGGGAATGGAGCGGGGGAGGGGAGCACGTAGGCGAGTTGTGGAAGTGAGTGAGGGAGGGGAGTGTGAGAAGAGGGTGGGTGAGGGGAGTTGGGGAGGGGTGTTGGGGAGGGGAGTGTGGTAGGGGAGTGGGGGAGGGGAGTGAGGAAGGGGAGTTGGGGAGTGGAGTGGGGAAGGGGAGTTGGGGAGGGGAGCGGAGTAGGGGAGTGGGGTATGGGAGTTGTTAAGGGGAGTGGGGGAGGAGAGTTGGGGAGGAGAGTTGGGGAGGGGCGTTGGGGAGGGGAGTTGCAGAGAGGAGAGGGGGACGGGAGTGGGGTAGAGGAGTGGGGTATTGGTGTAGGGTGTGTGAGTGGGGTAGGTGAGTGAAGGAGGGGAATGGGGGACAGGGAGTGGAGTAGGGGAGTGGGGGGAGGGGAGTGGGGGAGGGGAGTGGGGTAGGGGTGTGGTGTCGGGGAGTGGGGTAGTGGAGTGGGGGCATAGTGAGGGGTAGGGGAGTGGGGTAGGGGTGTGGTGGCGGGGAGTGGGGTAGGGGCGTGGAGTAGACGAGTGGGGTAGGGGTGCGATGTCGGGGAGTGGGGTAGGGGAGTTGGGAAGGGAAGTGGGGGAGGGGAGCGGAGTAGGGGAGTGGGGTATGGGCGTTGGTAAGGTGAGTGGGGGAGGAGAGTTGGGGAGGGGAGTGGCGGAGTGGAGAGGGGGAGGGGAGTGGGGTAGTAGTGTGTGGTAGAGGAGTAGGGTGAGTGAGTAGGGTTGGGGAGTGAGGGAGGGGAGTGGGGGACAGGGTGTGGGATAGGGGAGTGGTGTATTTGAGTGGGGGCGGGGAGACGGGAGTGGAGTGTGGCAGGCGAGTGGAGGGAAGGGGATTGGGGGGAGCGGAGTGAGGTAGGGGAGTCGGGTAGGGGTGAGGCGATGGGGAGTGGGGTCGGGAAGTGAGGTAGGGGTCGTGTGGAGGGGAGCGCGTTAGGGGAGTGCGGTAGGGGGGTGGGGGAGTGGAGTGGGGTTGGGGAAGTGGGGGAGGGTAGTGGGGAAAGGGAGCGTGGTACGGGAGGGGAGTGAGGAGGTGAAGGGAAGCGGAGTGGTGGACGGGAGAGGGGAAGGGGAGTGGGGACGGGAGTGGGGGAGGGGAGTGCGGTAGGGGAGTTGGAATGGGAGTTGGAATGGGAGTTGGGGAGAGGGGTGGGGTAGGGGTGCGATGGAGGGGATCTGGGGAGGGGAGTGGGGGAGAGGAGTGAAGGAGGGGAGTTGAGGAGGGGTATGGGACAGGGGATCGGGGAGGGGTTCAGAGTAGGGGAGTGGGGTATGGGAGTTGAGGAAGGGTGTGGGGGAGAGGAGTGGGGGAGGGGAGTTGCGGAGAGGAGTAAGGGAGGGGAGTGGGGTAGAGTGGGGGAGGGGTGTGGGATGTGTGAGTGGGGTAGAGAGGTGAGGGAGGGGAGTGGGGGAGCGGAGTGGGGTATGGGAGTTGGTGAGGGGAGTGGGGGAGGAGAGTTGAGGAGGAGAGTTGGGGAGGGGAGTTGGGGAGGGGAGTTGCGGAGAGGAGAGGGGGAAGGGAGTGGGGTAGAGGAGTGGGGGGAGGGAAGTGGGGGAGGGGAGCGGAGTAGGGGAGTGGGGAAGCGGTGTGGTGTCGGGGAGTGGGGTAGTGGAGTGGGTGAGTGGAGTGGGGTAGGGGAGTGGGGGGAGGGACGTGGGGGAGGGGAGCGGAGTAGGGGAGTGGGGAAGCGGTGTGCTGTCGGGGAGTGGGGTAGTGGAGTGGGTGAGTGGAGTGGGGTAGGGGAGTGGGGTAGGGGAGTGGTGGCGGGGAGTGGGGCAGGGGTGCAGAGTAGGCGAGTGGGGTAGAGGAGTGGTGTCGGGGAGTGTCGTAGGGGAGTTGGGAAGGGGAGTGGGGGAGGGGTGGAGAGGGGGAAGGGAGTGGGGTACAGGTGTGTGGTAGAGGAGTAGGGTGAGTGAGTAGTGTTGGGGTGTGAGGGAGGGGAGTGGGGGACAGGGTGTGGGATAGGGGAGTGGCGTATTTGAGTGGGGGCGGGGAGAGTGGAGTGGAGTGTGGGAGCGGAGTGGAGGGAAGGGGAGTGGGAAGTGGAGTTGGGGACATATTTGGGGTAAGAGAGTTGGGTAGTGGAGGGCAGTGAGGAGGTGGAGGGAAGGGGAGTGGGGGAGGGGAGTGGGGTAGGGGTGTCGGGTAGGGGAGTGGGGGCGCGGTGTGGGGTAGGGGAGTCGGGTAGGGGTGTGGTGATGGAGAGTGGGGTCGGGAAGTGAGGTAAGGATGGTGTGGAGGGGAGTGCGTTAGGGGAGAGCGGTAGGGGAGTGGGGGAGTGGAGTGGGGTAAGGGAGTGAGGGAGGGTAGTGGGGAATGGGAGCGTGGTACGGGAGGGGAGTGAGGAGGTGAAGGGAAGCGGAGTGGTGGACGGGAGAGGGGAAGGGGAGTGGGTGAGGGGAGTGGGGGAGGGGAGTGCGGTAGGGGAGTTGGAATGGGAGTTGGAATGGGAGTTGGGGAGGGGAGTGTGGTAGGGGAGTTGGGGAGGGGAGTGGGGAGGGGAGTGGGGAAGAGGAGTGAGGGAGGGGAGTTGAGGAGGGGTGTTGGGCAGGGGAGTGGGGGAGGGGTTCAGTCTAGGGGAGTGGGGTTTGGGAGTTGCCGCAGGGAGTGGGGTAGGGGAGTTGAGGCAGGGTGTGGGGGAGAGGAGTGGGGGAGGCGAGTTGCGGAGAGGAGTAGGGGAATGGAGTGGGGTAGAATGGGGGAGGGGTGTGGGATGTGTGAGTGGGGAACGGGGAGTTGGGTAGGGGAGTGGCGTAAGTGAGTGGGGGCAGGGAGAGTGGAGTGGAGTGGGGGAATGGAGTGGGGGAGCTGTGTAGGGCAGGAGAGTTGGGGAGTGGAGGGCAATGAGGAGGTGGATGGAAGGGGAGTCGGGTAGGGGTGTGGTGATGGATAGTGGGGTCGGGAAGTGAGGTAAGGGTGGTGTGGAGGGGAGTGCATTAGGGGAGTGCGGTAGGGGGGTGGGGGAGTGGAGTGGGGTTGGGGGAGTGGGGGAGGGTAGTGGGGAATGGGAGCGTGGTACGGGAGGGGAGTGAGGAGGTGAAGGGAAGCGGAGTGGTGGACGGGAGAGGGGAAGGGGAGTGGGGGAGGGGAGTGGGGGAGTGGAGTGCAGTAGGGGACTTGGAATGGGAGTTGGAATGGGAGTTGGGGAGGGGGTTGGGGTAGGGGAGCGATGGAGGGGAGCTGGGGAGGGGAGTGGGGGAGAGGAGTGAGGGAGGGGAGTTGAGGAGGGGTTTGGGGCAGGGGATCGGGGAGGGGTTCAGAGTAGGGGAGTGGGGTATGGGAGTTGGCGCAGGGAGTGGGGTAGGGGAGTTGAGGCAGGGTGTGGGGGAGAGGAGAGGGTGAGGGGAGTTGCGGAGAGGAGTAGGGGAGGGGAGTGGGGTAGAGTGGGGGAGGGGTGTGGGATGTGTGAGTGGGGTAGAGAGGGGAGGGAGGGGAGTGGGGGAGGGGAGTGACGGAGGGGAGCGGAGTAGGGGAGTGGGGTATGGGAGTTGGGGAGGGGAGTTGCGGAGAGGAGAGGGGGAAGGGAGTGGGGTAGAGGAGTGGGGTATTGGAGTAGGGTGTATGATTTGGGTAGGTGAGTGAAGGAGGGGAGTGGGGGACAGGGAGTGGGGTAGGGGAGTGGGGGGAGGGAAGTGGGGGAGGGGAGCGGAGTAGGGGAGTGGGGTAGGGGTGTGGTGGCGGGGAGTGGGGTAGGGATGCGGAGTAGGCGTGTGGGGTAGGGGTGTGGTGTCGGGGAGTATCGTAGGGGAGTTGGGAAGGGGAGTGGGGGAGGGGATCGGAGTCGGGGAGTGGGGTATGGGCGTTGGTGAGGGGAGTGGGGGAAGAGAGTTGCGGAGGGGAGTGGCGGAGTGAAGAGGGGGAGGGGAGTGGGGTAGAGGTGTGTGGTAGAGGAGTAGGTTGAGTGAGTAGGGTTGGGGAGTGAGGGAGGGGAGTGGGGGACAGGGTGTGGGATAGGGGAGTGGCGTATTTGAGTGCGGGCGGGGAGAGCGGAGTGGAGTGTGGGAGGCGAGTGGAGGGAAGGGGAGTGGGGAAGGGGAGTGGGGTAGGGGTGTCGTGTTGGGGAGTGTGGTAGGGGAGTGGGGGAGGGGAGTGAGGTAGGGGTGTCGGGTAGGGGAGTGGGGGAGCGGTGTGGGGTAGGGGAGTCAGGTAGGGGTGTGGTGATGGGGAGTGGGTCGGTAAGTGAGGTAAGGGTGGTGTGGAGGGGAGTGCGTTAGGGGAGTGCGGTATGGGAGTGGGGGAATGGAGTGGGGTAAGGGAGTGGGGGAGGGTAGTGGGGAATGGGAGCGTGGTACGGGAGGGCAGTGAGGAGGTGAAGGGAAGCGGAGTGGTGGACGGGAGAGGGGGAGGGGAGTGGGGGAGGGGAGTGCGGTAGGGGAGTTGGAATGGGAGTTGGAATGTGAGTTGGGGAGGGGAGTGGGGTAGGGGAGTTGGGGAAGGGAGTTGGGGAGGGGAGTGGGGGAGAGGAGTGAGGGAGGGGAGTTGAGGAGGGGTGTTGGGCAGGGGAGTGGGTTAGGGGAGTGGGGGGAGGGGAGTGGGGGAGGGGAGCGGAGTAGGGGAGTGGGGTAGGGGTGTGGTGGCGTGGAGTGGGGTAGGGGTGCGGAGTAGACGCGTGGGGTAGGGGTGTGGTGTCGGGGAGAGGGGTAGGGGAGTTGGGAAGGGAAGTGGGGGAGGGGAGCGGAGTCGGGGAGTGGGGTATGGGCGTTGGTGAGGGGAGTGGGGGAAGAGAGTTGCGGTGGGGAGTGGCGGAGTGGAGAGGGGGAGGGGAGTGGGGTAGAGGTGTGTGGTACAGGAGTAGGGTGAGTGAGTATGGTTGGGGAGTGAGGGAGGGGAGTGGGGGACAGGGTGTGGGATAGGGGAGTGGCGTATTTGAGTGGGGGCGGGGAGAGCGGAGTGGAGTGTGGGAGGCGAGTGGAGGGAAGGGGAGTGGGGAAGGGGAGTGGGGTAGGGGTGTCGTGTTGGGGAGTGGGGTAGGGGAGTGGGGGAGCGGAGTGGGGTAGGGGAGTCGGGTATGGGTGTGGTGATGGGGAGTGGGGTCGGGAAGTGAGGTGGGGTGGTGTGGAGGGGAGTGCGTTAGAGGAGTGAGGTAGGGGGTGGGGTAGTGGAGTGGGGTAGGGGAGTGGGGGAGGGTAGTGGGGAATGGGAGTGTGGTACGGGAGGGGAGTGAGGAGGTGAAGGGAAGCGGAGTGGTGGATGGGAGAGGGGAAGGGGAGTGCGGGAGGGTAGTGGGGGAGGGGAGTGCGGTAGGGGAGTTGGAATGGGAGTTGGAATGGGAGTTGGGGAGGGGCGTGGGGTAGGGGAGCGACGGAGGGGAGCTGGGGCAGGGGAGTGGGGGAGGGGTTCAGAGTAGGGAAGTGGGGTATGGGAGTTGGCGCAGGGAGTGGGATAGGGGAGTTGAGGCAGGGTGTGGGGGAGAGTTGTGGGGGAGGGGAGTTGCGGAGAGGATTAGGGGAGGGGAGTTGGGTAGAGTGGGGGAGGGTTGTGTGATGTGTGAGTGGGGTAGAGAGGTGAGGGAGGGGAGTGAGGGAAAGGGAGTTGGGTAGGGGAGTGGGGGCGTGTAGAGTGGAGTGGAGTGGGGGAATGGAGTGGCGGAGGTGTGTTGGGCAGGAGAGTTGGGGAGTGGAGGGCAATGAGGAGGTGGATGGAAGGGGAGGCGGTAGGAGAGTTGGGGAGCGTAGTGGGGGCGGGGAGCGGAGTAGGGGAGTGGGGTATGGGAGTTGGTGAGGGGAGTTGTGGTGGAGAGTCGGGGAGGGGAGTTGCGGAGAGGAGAGGGGTAGAGGAGTGTGGTAGAGGAGTGTGGTAGAGGAGTGTGATAGAGGAGTGGGGTGAGTGAGTGGGTAGGGGAGTGAGGGAGGGGAGTGGGGGACAGGGAGTGGGGGAGGGGAGTGGCGTATTTGAGTGGGGAAGGGGAGAGGGGAGTGGAGTGGGGGAGGGGAGTGGAGGGAAGGTGAGTGGGGGAGTGGAGTGGGGGACATGTTTGGGGTAGGAGAGTTGGGTAGTGGAAGGCAGTGAAGAAGTGGAGGGAAGGGGAGTGGGAGTGGGGGCGGGGAGAGGGGTAGTTGTGTCGTGTTGTGGAGTGGGGGTGCGGAGTGGGGTAGGGGTGTGGGGTAGGGGATTGGGGTTGGGGAGTGGGGTAGGGGAGTGAGGGCGGGTAGTGGTGGATGGGAGTGTGGTACGGGAGGGAAGTGAGGAGGTGCAGGGAAGCGGAGTGGTTGAACGGGTGTGGGGGAGGGTAGTGGGGGAGTGGAGTGGGCGATTGGAGTGGGGGAGAGGAGTGGGGAGCGTTGTGGGGCAGGTTCGTGCGGGAGGGGAGCGGGGGAGGGGAGTTGGGGAAGGGAGCGGGGGAGGGGAGTGGGGCATTGGAGTTGGGGCATGGAGTGTGGGAGGGGAGTTGGGGAGGGGAGTTGGGGAGGGGAGCGGGGTAGCGGACTGAGGGAGGGCAGTTGGGGAGGGGAGTGGGGGAGGGGAGTGAGGGAGGGCAGCGGAGTAGGGGAGTGGGGTATGAGAGTTGGTAAGGGGAGTGGGGGAGGAGAGTTGGGGAGTGGAGGGCAATGAGGAGGTGGATGGAAGGGGAGGCGGTAGGAGAGTTGGGGAGCGGAGTGGGGGCGGGGGGCGGAGTAGGGGAGTGGGGTATGGGAGTTGGTGAGGGGAGTGGTGGTGGAGAGTCGGGGAGGGGAGTTGCGGAGAGGAGAGGGGTAGAGGAGTGTGGTGGAGGAGTGTGATAGAGGAGTGGGGTGAGTGAGTGGGTAGGGGAGTGAGGGAGGGGAGTGGGGGACAGGGAGTGGGGGAGGGGAGTGGCGTATTTGAGTGGGGAAGGGGAGAGGGGAGAGGAGTGGGGGAGGGGAGTGGAGGGAAGGTGAGTGGGGGAGTGGAGTGGGGGACGTGTTTGGTGTAGGAGAGTTGGGTAGTGGAAGGCAGTGAAGAGGTGGAGGGAAGGGGAGTGGGAGTGGGGGCGGGGAGAGGGGTAGGGGTGTCGTGTTGTGGAGTGGGGGAGTGGAGTGGTGTAGGGGAGTGGGGTAGGGGAGTGGGGTTGGGGAGTGGGGTAGGGGAGTGGGGGCGGGTAGTGGTGGATGGGAGTGTGGTACGGGAGGGAAGTGAGGAGGTGCAGGGAAGCGGAGTGGTGGAACGGGTGTGGGGGAGGGTTGTGGGGGAGTGGAGTGGGCGATTGGAGTGGGGGAGACGAGTGGGGAGCGTTGTGGGGCAGGTTTGTGCGGGAGGGGAGCGGGGGACGGGATTGGGGGAGGGGAGCACGGAGGCGAGTTGTGGAAGTGAGTGAGGGAGGGGAGTGTGGGAGGAGGGTGGGGGAGGGGAGTTGGGGAGGGGAGTTGTGGATGGGAGTGTGGGAGGGGAGTGAGGGAGGGGAGTGGGGCATTGGAGTTGGGGCGTGGAGTGAGGGAGGGGAGTTGGGGAGGGGAGTTGGGGAGGGGAGCGGGGTAGCGGAGTGAGGGAGGGCAGTTGGGGAGGGGAGTGGGGGAGGGGAGTGAGGGAGGGGAGTGGAGTAGGGGAGTGGGGGATGGGAGTTGGGGAGGAGAGTTGGGGCGGGGAGTTGGGGAGGGGTGTTGCGGAGAGGAGAGTGGGAAGGGAGTGGGGTAGAGGAGTGGGGTATTGGAGGAGGGTGTGTGAGTGGGATAGGTGAGTGAAGGAGGGGAGTGGGGGACAGGGAGTGGAGGAGGGGAGCTGAGTAGGGGAGTGGGGTAGGGGTGTAGTGTCGGTCAATGGGGTAGTGGAGTGGGGGAGGGGAGCAGAGTAGGGGAGTGGGGTAGGGGTGTGGTGTCGGGGAGTGGGGTAGGGGAGTTGGGAAGGGGAGTGGGGGAGGGGAGCGTTGTAGAGGAGTGGGGTATGGGCGTTGGTGAGGGGAGTGGGGGTGGAGTATTGGGCAGGGGAGTGGTGGAGTGGAGAGGGGGAGGGGAATGGGGTAGAGGTGTGTGGTAGAGGAGTAGGGTGAGTGAGTAGGGTTGGGAAGTGAGGGATGGGAGTGGGGGACAGGGTGTGGGATAATGGTGTGGCGTATTTGAGTGGGGGCGGGGAAAGGGGAGTTGAGTGTGGGAGGGGAGGTGAGGGAAGGGGAGTGCGGAGTAGAGTTGGGGACATATTTGGGGTAGGAGAGTTGGGTAGTGGAGGGCAGTGAGGAGGTGGAGGGAAGGGGAGTGGGGGAGGGGAGTTGGGTAGGGGTGTCGTGTTGGGGAGTGGGGTAGGGGAGTGGGGGAGCGGAGTGGGGTAGGGGAGTCGGGTAGGGGTGTGGTGATGGGGAATGGGGTCGGGAGGTGAGGTAGGGGTGGTGTGGATGGGAGTGCGTTAGGGGACTGCGGTAGGGGAGTGGGGGAGTGGAGTGGGGTAGGGGAGTGATGAAGGGTACTGAGGAGTGGGAGCGTGTTACGGGAGGGCAGTGAGGAGTTGAAGGGAAGCGGAGTGGTATACGGGAGAGGGGGAGGGGAGTGGGCGAGGGGGGTGGGGGAGGGGAGTGCGGTAGCGGAGTTGGAATGGGAGTTGGAATGGAAGTTGGGGAGGGGTGTGAGGTTGGGGAGCGACGGAGGGGAGTTGGGTAGGGGAGTGGGGGAGCGGAGTGGGGTAGGGGAGTCGGGTAGGGGTGTGGTGATGGGGAGTGGGGGAGGGAAGTGAGGTAGGGGTGGTGTGGAGGGGAGTGCTTTAGAGGAGTGCGGTAGGGGATTGAGGGAGTGGAGTGGGGTAGGGGAGTGGGGGAGTGTAGTGGGGAATGGGAGCGTGTTACCGGAGGGCAGAGCAGGTGAAGGGAAGCGGAGTGGTGGACGGGAGTGGGGGAGGGGAGTGGGGGAGGGGAGTGGGGGAGTGGAGTGGGGGAGGGGAGTGTGGTAGGGGAGTTGGAATGGGAGTTGGGATGGGAGTTGGAATGGGAGTTGGAATGGAAGTTGGAATGGGAGTTGGGGAGGGGAGTGGGGTAGGGGAGCGACAGAGGGTAGTTGGGGAGGGGAGTGGGGGAGAGGAGTGAGGGAGGGGAGTTGTGGAGGGGTGTGGGGCAGGGGAGTGGGTGTGTGGTTCAGTGTAGGGGAGTGGGGTATGGGAGTTGGCGCAGGGAGTGGGGTAGGGGAGTTGAGGCAGGGTGTGAGGGAGCGGAGTGGGGGAGGGGAGTTGCGGAGAGGAGTAGGGGAGGGGAGTTGGGTTGAGAGGGGGTGGGGTGTGACATGTGTGAGTGGGGTAGAGGTGTGAGGGAGGGGAGTGGGGGACAGGGAGATGGGTAGGGGAGTTGCGTAAGTGAGTGGGGGCGGGGAGAGTGGAGTGGAGTGGGGGAATGGAGTGGGCGAGGTGTGTAGGGCAGGAGAGTTGGGGAGTTGAGGGCAGTCAGGAGGTGGATGGGAGGGGAGTGGGGTCGGAGAGTTGGGAAGCGGATTGCGGTATGTTAGTGGGGTAGGGGAGTGGAGTCGGGGTGTGGGTAGGGGGAGTGGGGGAGCGAAGTGGGGTAGGGGAGTGGAGTAGGGGTGTGGTGATGGGGAGTGTGGAGGTGCAGTGGAGCAGAGTGGTGGAACGGGAGTGGGGGAGGGGAGTGTGGGAGGGAGTGTGGGAGGGGAGTGGGGAGGGTAGTGGGGAGCGTTTTGGGGGAGGTTAGTGGGGGAGGGGAGCGAGGGAGGGGAGTTGTGGAGGTGAGTGAGGGAGGGGAGTGTGGGAGGAGAGTGGGGGAGGGGAGTGGGGAGGGGAGGGGGGGTGGGGAGTTGGGGTTTGGAGTGGGGGAGGGGAGTGGGGGATGGGTCTTGGAGAGGGGAGTGGGGGAGGGGAGTGGTGGAGGGGGGTTGAGGCAAGGGAGTGGGGGAGAGGAGTGGGCTGTGTGAGTGTGGTAGGGGAGTAAGGGAGGGGAGTGGGGGACAGGGAGTGGGGTAGGGGTGTGGCGTAATGAGTGGGGGCGGGGAGAGTGGAGTGGGGGAGGGGAGAGGAGGGATGGGGAGTGGGAGAGTGGAGTTGGGCAGGTATGTGGGGTAGGTGAGTTGGGTAGTGCAGGGCAGTGAGGAGGTGGAGGGGAGGGGAGTGCGGTTGGAGGGTTGGGGAGTGGAGTGCGGTAGGGGAGAGCAGTAGGGGTGTGGTGTCAGGGAGAGGGGTAGGGGAGTGTGGGAGTGGAGTGGGGGAGGGGAATGGGGAGAGTGGTTGGGGAGTGGAGTGGGGGAGGGGAGTGGGGGAGGGTAGTGGGGAGGGGAGTTGGGGAGGGCAGTGTGGTCAGGGAGTTGGGGAGGGGAGCTGGGGAGGGGAGCGGGGTAGGTGAGCAGAGTGGGGGAGTGTAGTGTGGGAGTTAGTGAGGGGAGTGGGGGAGGAAAGTTGGGAAGGGGAGTTGTATCGGGGTGTGGTAACGGGGAGTGGGGTAGGGGAGAGGGGTAGAGGATATGTGGAGGGGAGTGTGGTAGTGGAGTGGAGTGTGGATGGGAGTGTCGTAGGTGAGGGCAGTGATGAGGTGCAGGGATGCGGAGTGGTGGACGGGAGTGGGGGGGTGGGGCAGGGGAGTGGGGGAAGGGGAGAGGGGCAGGGGAGTTGGGGAGGGGAATGGGGAGAGGGGTTGGGGCGTGGAGTGCGGGAGGGGAGTGGGGGAGGGTAGAGGGGGAGGGGAGTTGGGGAGGGCAGAGTGGTCGGGGAGTTGGGGAGGGGAGTTGGGGTGGGGAGCTGGGGAGTGGAGCGTGGTAGGTGAGTGACGGAGGTGAGTTAGGGAGGGGTGTAGGGGAGGGGTGTGCAGGAGGGGAGTTGATGAGGGGAGTGGGGTAGGGGAGTGGAGTGGGGGAGGAGAGGGGAGATGAGAGTGTGGTAAGGGAGGGCAGTGAGGAGGTGCAGGGATGCGGAGTGGTTTACAGGAGTGAGGGAGGGGGTGGGGTAGGGGAGTGGGGGAAGGGGAGCGGGGTAGGGGAGTTGGGGAGGGAAATGGGGAGGGGTGTTGAGGAGTGGATTGCGAGTGGGGAGTGGGGGTGGGTAGTGGGGGAGGGGAGTTGGGGAGGGCAGTGTGGTCGGGGAGTTGGGGATGGGAGTTGGGGAGGGGAGCAGGGGAGGGGAGCTGGGGAGGGGAGCGGGGTAGGTGAGTGAGGTAGGGGAGTTGGGGATGGGAGTAGGGAAGGGGAGTGCAGGAGGAGAGTTGAGCAGGGGTGCGTTGGAGGGGAGCGCAGCAGGAGAGCAGAGTAGGGGCGTGGGGTATGTGAGTTAGAGAGGGGAGTGGGTGAGGAGAGATGGGAAGGGGTGTTGTGTTTAGGTGTGGTAGCGGGGAGCGGTGTAGGGGAGTTGGGGAGGGGATAGGGGAGGGGGTTGAAAGTGGATTGCGGGAGGGAAGTGGGCGAGGGGAGTTGGGGAGGGCAGTGTGGTCAGGGAGTTGGGGAGGGGAGTTGGGGAGGGGAGTAGGGGAGGGGAGTAGGGGAAGGGAGTGCAGGAAGGGAGTTGAGGAGGGGTGAGGGCGTGAGGAGCGGAGTAGGGGAGCAGAGTAGGGGAGTGGGGTATGGGAGTTGGGAAGGGGAGTTGTGTCGGGGTGTGGGAACGGGGAGTGGGAAAGGGGATATGTGGAGGGGAGTGCGGTAGGGGAGTGGAGTGGGGGAGGGTAATGGGGGATGGGAGTGTGGTAGGGGAGGGCAGTGAGGAGGTGCAGGGATGCAGAGTGGTGGACGGGAGTGAGGGAGGGGTGGGGTAGGGGAGTGGGGGAATGGGGAGGCGAGTTGGGGAGTGTGGTTGGGGATATGGGGAGGGGGGTTGGGGAGGGGAATGGGGAGGTGGGTTGGGGAGTGGTGTGCGGGAGGGGTGTGCGGGTGGGGACTGGGGGAGGGTAGTGGGGGAGGGGAGTTAGGGAGGGCAGTGTGGTCGGGGAGTTGGGGAGGGGAGTTGGGGAGGGGAGCTGGGGAGGGGATCGGGGCAGGTGATTGAGGGAGGGGAGTTGGGGAGGGGAATAGGGGAGGGGAGTGCAGGAGGGGAGTTGAGGAGGGGTGTGGGAGAGGGGAGCGGACTGGGGGAGCAGAGTAAGGGGTGGGCTATGGGAGTTAGTGAGTGGAGTGGGGTATGGATGTGGGGTAGGGGAGTTTGGAGGGGAGTGAGGTAGGGGAATTGGGGAGGGGAGTGGGGTAGGGGAGTGGGCGAGGTGTGTGGGGTAGGAGAGTTGGGTAGGGCAGTGAGTTCGGTGAGTGGGATAGGGGAGTGGGAAAGTGGAGTGGGATAGGTGAGTTGGGAAGGGGAGTGGGGGAGGGGAGTGAGTTAGGGGAGT
Source organism: Heterodontus francisci (assembly GCF_036365525.1). Lineage (NCBI taxonomy): Eukaryota > Metazoa > Chordata > Chondrichthyes > Heterodontiformes > Heterodontidae > Heterodontus > Heterodontus francisci. The sequence continues at coordinate 2,787,281 of NW_027141614.1, read as the reverse complement.
GGGGTAGGGGAGTGGGAAAGTGGAGTGTGATAGGTGAGTGGGGGCCGTGTGTGGGGTAGGAGAGTTGGGTAGTGGAGGGCAGTAAGGAGGTAGAGGTAAGGGGAGTGGGGGAGGGGAGTTTGGGAGGGAAGTGGGGTAGGGGGGTGGGGTCGGGGAGTGGGGGAGAGAGGTGATTTAGGGGAGTGGAGTAGGGGACTGGGAAAGTGGAGTGGGATAGAGGAGTGGGGTAGGGGAGTGGGGCAGGGGAGTGGGGTAGTGGAGTGGGGTAGGGGAGTGGGGTCGGGGAGTTGGGTAAGAGAGTGGGGGAGGGGAGTGTGGGAGGGGAGTGTGGGAGGGGTGTGGGGCAGGGGAGTGGGCGAGGGGAGTTGGGGTGGTGAATGAGGGAGGAGAGTGGGGGAGGGGAATGGGGAGGTGAGTGCGGTTGGGGAGTTGGAATGGGAGTTGGGGAGGGGAGTGGGGTAGGAGAGTTGGGGAGGGGAGTTGCGGAGAGGCGAGGGGTAGAGGAGTGTGGTAGAGGAGTGTGGCAGAGGAGTGGGGTGAGTGAGTGGGGTAGGGGAGGGAGGGAGGGGAGTGGGGGACAGGGTGTGGAGTAGGGGAGTGGGGTAGGGGAGTGGCATATTTGAGTGGGGGCGGGGAGACAGGAGTGGAGTGGGGGAGGGGAGTGGACGGAAGGGGAGTGGGGGAGTGGAGTGAGGGACGTGTTTGGGGTAGGAGAGTTGGGTAGTGGAGGGCAGTGAGGAGGTGGAGTGAAGGGGAGTGGGGGAGGGGAGTGGGGGAGGTGTGTTGTGTTGGGGAGTGGGGTAGCGGAGTGGGTAGCGGAGTGGGGTAGGGGAGTGGGGTAGGGGAGTGGGGGAGAGTAGTGGTGGATGGGAGTGTGGTACGGGAGGGCAGTGAGGAGGTGCAGGGAAGCGGAGTGTTGGAACGGGACTGGGGGAGGATAGTGAGGGAGGGGAGTGGGGGAGGGGTGTGGGGCAGAGGAGTTGGGTAGAGGAGTGGGGCAGAGGAGTTCGAGAGCGTTATGGGGGAGGTTAGAGTGGGAGGGGGGCGAGGGAGGGGAGCGGGGGAGGGGAGTTGTGGAGGGGAGTGAGGGAGGGGAGTGTGGGAGGAGAGTGGGGGAGGGGGGTTGGGGTGGGGAGTTCGGGAGAGGAGTGGGTGTGCGGAGTGGGACAGGGGAGTGGGGCAGGGGAGTTTGGGAGTGGAGTGGGGGAGGGGAGTTGGGGAGGGGAGTTGGGGAGGTGAGTGGGGGAGGGGAATGGGGAGAGGGGTTGGGGAGTGGAGTTGGGGAGGGCAGTGTGGTCGGGGAGTTGGGGCGGGGAGCTGGGGAGGGGAGCGGGGTAGGTGAGCAGAGTGGGGGAGTGTAGTGTGGGAGTTAGTGAGGGGAGTGGGGGAGGAAAGTTGGGAAGGGGAGTCGTATCGGGGTGTGGTAACGGGGAGTGGGGTAGGGGAGTAGGGTAGAGGATATGTGGAGGGGAGTGTGGTAGTGGAGTGGAGTGGGGATGGGAGTGTCGTAGGTGAGGGCAGTGATGAGGTGCAGGGATGCGGAGTGGTGGACGGGAGTGGGGGAGGGGGTGGGGCAGAGGAGTGGGGGAAGGTAGAGGGGGAGGGGAGTTGGGGAGGGCAGTGTGGTCGGGGAGTTGGGGAGGGGAGTTGGGGTGGGGAGCTGGGGAGTGGAGCATGGTAGGTGAGTGACGGAGGGGAGTTAGGGAGGGGTGTAGGGGAGGGGTGTGCAGGAGGGGAGTTGAGGAGGGGAGTGGGGTAGGTGAATGGAGTGGGAGAGGAAAGGGGAGATGAGAGTGTGGTAAGGGAGGGCAGTGAGGAGGTGCAGGGATGCGGAGTGGTTTACAGGAGTGGGGGAGGGGGTGGGGTAGGGGAGTGGGGGAAGGGGAGCGGGGTAGGGGAGTTGGGGAGGGAAATGGGGAGGGGTGTTGAGGAGTGGATTGCGTGTGGGGAGTGGGGGTGGGTAGTGGGGGAGGGGAGTTGGGGAGGGCAGTGTGGTCGGGGAGTTGGGGATGGGAGTTGGGGAGGGGAGCTGGGGAGGGGAGCTGGGGAGGGGAGCGGGGTAGATGAGTGAGGTAGGGGAGTTGGGGATGGGAGTAGGGAAGGGGAGTGCAGGAGGGGAGTTGAGCAGGGGTGCGTTGGAGGGGAGCGCAGCAGGAGAGCAGAGTAGGGGCGTGGGGGATGTGAGTTAGAGAGGGGAGTGGGGGAGGAGAGTTGGGAAGGGGTGTTGTGTTTAGGTGTGGTAACGGGGAGCGGTGTAGGGGAATTGGGGAGGGGATAGGGGAGGGGGTTGAAAGTGGATTGCGGGAGGGAAGTGGGCGAGGGGAGTTGGGGAGGGCAGTGTGATCGGCCAGTTGGGGAGGGGAGTTGGGGAGGGGAGCTGGGGAGGGGAGCGGGGTAGGTGAGTTGCGGAGGGGAGTTTCGGAGGGGAGTAGGGGAGGGGAGTAGGGGAAGGGAGTGCAGGAGGGGAGTTGAGGAGGGGTGAGGGCGTGAGGAGCTGAGTAGGGGAGCAGAGTAGGGGAGTGGGGTATGGGAGTTAGTGAGGGGAGTGGGGGAGGAGGAGAGTTGGGAAGGGGAGTTGTGTCGGGGTGTGGGAACGGGGAGTGGGAAAGGGGATATGTGGAGGGGAGTGCGGTAGGGGAGTGGAGTGGGGGAGGGTCGTGGGGGATGGGAGTGTAGTAGGGGAGGGCCGTGAGGAGGTGCAGGGATGCAGAGTGGTGGACGGGAGTGAGGGAGGGGTGGGGTAGGGGAGTGGGGGAATGGGGAGGCGGGTTGGGGAGTGGAGTGCGGGAGGGGAGTGGGGATGGGTAGTGGGGGAGTGGAGCTGGGGAGGGGAGTGTGGTTGGGGATATGGGGAGGGGGGTTGGGGAGGGGAATGGGGAGGTGGGTTGGGGAGTGGTGTGCGGGAGGGGTGTGCGGGTGGGGACTGGGGGAGGGTAGTTGGGGAGGGGAGTTAGGGAGGGCAGTTTGGTCGGGGAGTTGGGGAGGGGAGTTGGGGAGGGGATCGGGGCAGGTGATTGAGGGAGGGGAGTTGGGGAGGGGAATAGGGGAGGGGAGTGCAGGAGGGGAGTTGAGGAGGGGTGTGGGAGAGGGGAGCGGACTGGGGCAGCAGAGTAGGGGGTGGGGTATGGGAGTTAGTGAGGGGAGTGGGGGAGGAGAGTTGGGAAGGGGAGTAGTGTCGGGGTGTGGGAACCGGGAGTGCGGTAGGGGATATGTGGAGGGGATTGCGGTATGGGAGTGGAGTGGGGGAAGGTAGTGGGGGATGGGAGTGTGGTAGGGGAGGGCAGTGAGGAGGTGCAGGTATGCGGAGAGGTGGACGGGAGTGGGGGAGGGGGTGGGGTAGGGGAGTGGAGGAAGGGGAGCGGGGTAGGGGAGTTGGGGAGGGGAATGGGGCGGTGGGTTGGGGAGTTGTGTGCGGGAGGGGAGTGCGGGTGGGGAGTGCGGCAGGGGACTGGGGGAGGGTAGTGGGGGAGGGGTGTTAGGGAGGGCAGTGTGGTCGGGGAGTTGGGGAGGGGAGTTGGGGAGGGGAGCTGGGGAGGGGAGCGGGTTAGGTGAGTGAGGGAGGGGAGTTGGGGAGGGGAGTAGGGGAGGGCAGTGCTGGAGGGGAGTTGCGGAGGGGTGTGGGGGAGCGGTGCAGACTAGGGGAGCAGAGTAGGGGTCTGCAGTTTGGGAGTTAGTGTGGGGAGTCGAGGAGGAGAGTTGGGAAGGGGAGTTGTCTCGGGGTGTGTTAACAGGGAGTATGGTAGGGGAGTGGGATAGAGGATATGTGGAGGGGAGTGCGGTAGGGGAGTGGAGTGGGGGAGGGTAGTGGGGGTTGGGAGTGTGGTAGGGGAGGGCAGTGAGGAGGTGAAGTAATGCGGAGTGGTGGACGGGAGTGGGGGAGTGGGTGGGGTAGGGGATTGGGGGAGGGTAATGGGGACGGGGGTTGGGGAGTGGAGTGGGGGAGGGTAGTGGGGGATGGGAGTGTGGTAGGGAAGGGCAGTGAGGAGGTGCAGGGATGCGGAGTGGTGGATGGGAGAGGGCAGGGGGTTGGGGAGTGGGGTGAGGGAGGGGAGTGGGGGAGGGTAGTGGGGGAGGGGAGTTGGGGAGGGCAGTTTTGTCGGGGAGTTGGGGAGGGGAGTTGGGGAGGGAAGTGTGGTCGGGGAGTTGGGGAGGGGAGTTGGGGAGGGGAGCTAGGGAGTGGAGCGTGGTAGGTGAGTGAGGGAGGGGAGTTGGGGAGGGGAGTCGGGGAGGGGAGTGCATGTGGGGAGTTGAGGAGGGCTGTGGGGGAGGGTAGCGGAGAAGGGGAGCAGAGTAGGGCAGTGGGGTATGGGAGTTAGTGAGGGGAGTGGGCGAGGAGAGTTGGGAAGGGGAGTTGTGTCGGGGTGTGGTAACGGGGAGTGGGTTAGGGAAGTGGGGAATGGGAGTGAGGGAGGGGAGTGAGGGAGGGGAGTGTGTGAGGGGAATGAGGTAGGGGAGTGGGGGGGGGAGTTACAGAGAGGAGGGGATGGGAGTGGGTTGGGGAGTGGGGGAGTGGAGTTGGGGAGTGTAGTAGTGGAGGGGATTGGGAGTGGGGAGTGGGGTAGGGGATGTGGGGATTGATTGTGATGTAGGAGAGTGGGGGAGGGTAGTGGGGGAGGAGAGCAAGGTAGGGGAGGGGGCAGGGGTGTGGGGGAAGGGAGTTGTGAGAGGTGAGTGGGGGAGGGGAGCGGGGTAGTGGATTGGGGGAGGGGTGTTGGGGAGGGGAGCAGAGTAGGGGAGTGGGGTATGGGAATTAGTGAGGGGAGTGGGGGAGGAGAGTTGGGAAGGGGAGTTGTGTAGGGGTGTGCTAACGGGGAGTGGGGTAGGGGAGTGGGGACGGGGATATGAGGAGGGGAGTGCGGTAGGGGAGTCGAGTGGGGGAGGGTAGTGGGGGATGGGAGTGTGGTAGGGGAGGGCAGTGAGGAGGTGCAGGGATGCGGAGTGGTGGACGGGAATGGGGGAGGGGGTGGGGTAGGGGAGTGGGGGATGGGGAGCGGGGTAGGGGAGTTGGGGAGAGGAATGGGGAGGGGCTTGAGGAGTGGAGTGCAGGAGGGGAGTGGGGCAGGGCAGTGGGGGATTGGAGTTGGGGAGGGAAGTGTGGTCGGGGCGTTGGGGGAGGGGTGCTTGGGAGGGGAGCGTGGTCGGTGAGTGAGGCAGGGGAGTTGGGGAGGGGAGTAGGGGAGGGGAGTGCACGAGGGGAGGTGTGGAGGGGTGTGGGTGAGGGGAGAGGAGTAGGGGAGGGGAGTGGGGGATGGGAGTGTGGAAGGGAAGGGCAGTGAGGAGGTGCAGGGATGCGGAGTGGTGGACGGGAGTGAGTGAGGGGAGTGGGGGAGGGGTTGGGGTAGGGGAGTGGGTGCAGGGGAGCGGAGTAGGGGAGCGTTGGTGAGGTGAATGGGAAGAGGTGTTGGGGAGTGGAGTGCGGGAGGGGGGTAGGATAGGGGTGTGGAGTAGGGGAGTGGGGTAGGGTAGTTGAGGATGGGAATGGGGAGGAGGGATGGGGAGTGGGATGCGGGAGGGGGGTGAGGGAGGGTAGTGGGGGAGGGGAGCTGGGGAGGGGAGTTGGGGAGGGGAGTGGGGTATGGGAGTTTGGAGGGGAGTGACGGAGGAGGGTTGGGGAGGGGAGGTAGGGAGGGGAGCGGGGTAGGTGAGTGAGGGAGGGGAGTTGGTGAGGGGAGTAGGGGAGGGGAGTGCAGGAAGGGAGTTGAGGAGGAGTGTGGGGGAGGGGAGCGGAGTAGGGGAGCAGAGTAGGGGAGTGGGGTAAGGCAGTTAGTGTGGGGAGTGTGGGAGGAGAGTTGGGAAGGGGAGTTGTGTAGGGGTGTGGTAACGGGGAGTGGGGTAGGGGAGTGGGGTATGGGATATGTGGAGTGGAGTGCGGTCGGCGAGTGGAGTGGGGGAGGGTAGTGGGGGATGGGAGCGTGGTAGGGGAGGGCAGTGAGGAGGTGCAGGGATGCGGAGTGGTGGACGGGAGTGGGGGAGGGGAGTGTGAGAGGGGGTGGGGTAGGGGAAGGGGAGCGGGGTAGGCGAGTTGCGGAGGGGAATGGGGAGGAGGGTTGGGGAGTGGGATGCGGGAGGGGGGTGAGGGAAGGTAGTGGGGGAGGGGAGTGGGGGAGGGGAGTTGGTGATGGGAGTGATGTCGGGGAGTGATGTCGGGGAGTGGGGGAGGGGAGTGTGGGAGGGGTGTTGGGGAGGGAGTTGGGGAGGGGAGTTGGGTAGGGGAGTGGGGTATGGGAGTTAGTGAGGGGAGTCAGGGTGGAGAGTTGGGGAGGGGAGTTAACGAGTGGAGTGGGGGAGTGGAGTGGGGGTGTGGAGTGGGGGAGGGGAGTGGGGGTGGGGAGTGGGTAAGGGGGTGGGGTAGGGGATTAGGGGATGGGGAGCGGGGTAGGGGAGTTGGGGAGGGGAATCGGGAGGGGGTTGGGGAGTGAAGTGCGGGCGGGGAGTGAGGGAGGGTAGTGGGGGAGGGGAGTTGGGGAGGGGAGTTGGTGAGGGGAGTGGGGTATGGGAGTTTCTGAGGGGCGTGGGGGAGGAGAGTTGGGGAGTGGAGTGGGGGAGTGGAGTGGGGGTGTGGAGTGGGGGAGGGGAGTGATTCACTGGAGTGGGGGAGGGGAGTTGGAGACTGGAGTGGGCTGAGCGGAGTGGAGGAGGGGAGTGGGGTATGGGAGTTGGAGAGGGAAGTAGGGGAGGAGTGTTGGGGAGGGGAGTTGGGGAGGGGATTGGGGTAGGTAAGCGGGGTAGGAGAGTGGGGGAGGGGAGCTAAGGCAGGGATAGGGGGAGCGGAGTGGTTGAGGGGAGTTGCGGAGAGGAGAGGGGGAGGTGAGTGGGGTAGAGGAATGGGGAGGGCAGTGGGGGGGAGTCGGGGAATGTAGTTGGGGAGGGGACTTGGGGAGGGGCGTGGGGGATGGGGTGGGGGAGGGGAGTGGGGGAGGGGAGTTGGGGACTGGATTGAGGAGGGGAGTGGGGGAGGGGATTGCAGTAGGGGAATTGGGGAGGTGAGTGGGGGAGGGGAGTTAGGGACTGGAGTGGGGGAGGGGAGTGGGGGAGGGGAGTGAGGGAGGGGTGTTGGAGAGGTGAGCGGGGAGGGGAGTGAGGGAGGGGAGTTGAGGAGGGATGTGGTGTATGGGATTTGATGAGGGAAGTGGGGGAGGAGTGTTGAGGAGGGGAGTTGGGGAGGGTAATGGGGTAGGGGAGTGGGGCAGGGGAGTTGGGAGGGGAGTTGAGGCAGGGATTGGAGGAGCGGAGTGATTGTGGGGAGTTGCGGAGATGAGAGGGGGAGCGGAGTGGTGGACAGGAGAGGGGAAGTGCAGTTGGGGGGAGTATGGGAGCGGAGTTGGGGGCAAGTGTGGTTGGGGAGTTGGTGTAGGGAGTGGGGAAGGGGAGTGGGGTAGGGGAGTTGAGGAGAGGGGTGGGGGAGGGAAGCGGAGTAGGGGAGCAGAGTATGGGAGTGGAGTATGGGAGTTAGTGAGAGGAGTGGGGGAGGAGAGTTGGGAAGGGGAGTTGTGTAGGGGTGTGATCACGGGGAGTGGGGTAGGGGATATGTGGAGGGGTGTGCGGCAGGGGAATGGAGGGGGGAGGGTAGTGGGGGATGGGAGTGTGGTAGGGGAGGGCAGTGAGGAGGTGCAGGGATGCGGAGTGGTCGACGGGAGTGGGGGAGGGGTGGTGTAGGGGAGTGGGGGAAGGGGAGCGGGGTAGGGGAGTTGGGGAGGGGAATGGGGTGGGTCGTGGGGGAGGGGAGTTGGAGAGGGAAGTGTGGTCGGGGAGTTGGGGAGGGGAGTTGTGGAGGGGAGCTGTGGAGGGGAGCTGTGGAGGGGAGTGGGATAGGGAGTTGGGGAGGGGAGGTGGGAGGGGGTGTGGGGGAGGGGAGCTGGGGAGTGGAGTTGGGGAGGGGAGTGGGGTATGGGAGTGGGGTAAGGGAGTGGCGGAGGGGAGTGGAGGAGGGATGTTGCGGAGAGGAGATGGGGCTGGGAGAGCGGAGTGGTGTGGGGGAAGGGAGTGGGGGAGGGGAGTGGGGGAGGGGTTAGGTAGGGGAGCTTGGGAGGGGAGTGGGGTAGGGGAGTGGGGGAGCGGAGTGGGGGTGCGTAGTGGTCTGGGGAGAGGGGTAGGGGAAGGCTGTAAGGAGATGGAGGGAAGGGGAGTTGGAGTGGGCAGTGGGGTAGGGGAGCAGGGGAGGGGAGTGGGATAGGGCGTTGGGGAGGGGAGTTGGGAAGAGGTGTGGGGGAGGGGTGTGGGGGAGGGGTGTGGGGGAGGGGCGTAGGGGAGTGGAGTGTGGTAGGGCCATGTGGGAGGGGAGTTGTGATAGGGAGTGGAGTAGGGGAGTGGGGTAGGGGAGGGCAGTGAGGATGTGGAGGAAAGGGGAGAGGGGAGGGGAGTGGTGGAAGGGAGTGGAGTAGGGGCGTTGGGTAGTGGAGGGCAGTGAGGAGATGGAGGAAAGGGGAGTGGGGAAGGGATGTGGTAGGAGAGGTGGGTAGGGGAGTAGGGGAGTTGAGTGAGGTATGGGAGTTGTGGAAGGGACGGTGGTAGGGGAGTGGTGGAGCGGAGTGGGGGAGCAGAGTGGTGTAGGGGAGAGGGGTAGGGGAAGGCTGTAAGGAGATGGAGCGAAGGGGAGAGGGGAGGGCAGTGGTGGAAGGGAGTGGAGTAGGGGCGTTGGGTAGCGGAGGGCAGTGAGGAGATGGAGGGAAGGGGAGTGGGGGACGGGAGCAGGATAGGAGAGTTGGGGTGCGGAGTGGCGTAGGGCAGTGGTAAGGGCAGTGTGGTAGGGGAGTGGGGGTGGGGGAGTGTGGTCGGGGAGTGGGGTAGGGGTGTTGCGTCGGGTAGTGGGGTAGGGGAGTGGGGTGTGGGAGTTGTGGAGGTGAGTGCGGTAGGGGTGTGGGTGAGTGGAGTGGGGTAGGGAGGTAGGGTAGGGGAGGTGGAGGGAAGTGGAGTGGTGGACGGGAGTGGGTAAGGGGAGTGGGGGAGGGGGTGGCGGAGGGGAGTGGGGGATGGGAGTGCAGTAGGGAAGTTGGGGAGGGGACATGGGGAGGGGAGTTTGGGAGGGGAGTGGGGGTGGGGAATGAGGGAGGGGAATGAGGGAGGGGAGATGTGGAGGTGTGTGGGGGAGGGGAGTGGGGGAGGGGAGTGGGGGAGGGAAGTGGAGTAGGGGAGTGGTGTTTGGGGACTGGTGAGGGAGTGGGGGAGGAGAGTTGGGGAGGGGAGTGCGTAGGGGAGTGGGGGAGGGGAGTTGAGGCGGGGAGTGGGGCAGAGGATTGGGGTAGGGGTGTTGCGGAGAGGAGAGGGGGAGGGGAGTGAGGTAGGGCAGTGGGGGAGGGGAGTGGGGTAGGGGAGGGCAGTGAGGAGGTGGAGTGAAGGGGAGTTGCGTGGGGAGTGGGGGAGGGCACTGGCGTAGGGGAGTTTGGTAGGGGAGGGCAATGAGGAGGATAAGGAAGGGGAGTAGGTGATGGGAGTGGGGGAGGGTAGTGGGGTAGGGGAGTGGGGTAGGGGAGTGGGGTAGGGGAGTGGGGGAGGGGATAGAGGGAGGGGAGTGAGGGAGGGGAGTGTGAGAGGGGAGATGGGGAGGAATGTGGGGGAGAGGAGTGGGGAATGGGAGTGGAGAAGGGGAGTCGGGTACGGGAGTTTCTGCGGGGAGTTGCGGAGGAGAGTTGGGGAGGGGTGGTGGGGAGGAGAGTGGGGGAGTGTATTGCGGGAGGGGAGTTGGGGAGGGGAGTGAGGGAAGGGAGTGGGGTGGTAAGGGTGCAGGGGAGTTGGGTATGGGAGTTGGTTAGGGGAGTGGGGGACGGGAGTTGGGGGTGGGAGCTGGGAAGGGGAGTTGGGGAGGGTTGGATAGGGGATTGCGGTAGGGGAGTGGGGGAAGGGAGTGGGGGAAGGGAGTGGGGGAGGGGCGTGGGGAGAGGAGTGGTTGCGGGGAGTTGCGGAGAGGAGAGGCGGAGGGGAGTGGGTGAGAGGAGTGGGGGAGTGTAGTGGGGTGTGGGCGTGGGGTAAGGGAGTGGGGGAGGGGAGTTGGGGATGGGAGTGGGGGTGGAGAGTGGGTTCGGTGTGTGGTGTAGGGGAGTGGGATATGGACTGGGGGAGGGGAAAGAGGGAGGGGAGTGGGGGACAGGGAGTGGGGTAGGGGAGAGGCGTAGGTCCGTGGGGGAGGGGAGGGGGGAGTGGAGTGGGGGAGGGGAGTGGGGGAGGGGATTGGGGAGGCGAGTGGCTAGGGGAGCTTGGGAGGGGAGAGGGGTGATGAGTGGAGTGGGGTGTGGAGTGGAGCAGGGGAGTTCGGTATGGGAGTTTGTGAAGGGGAGTGGGGGTGGAGATTTGGGGAGGGGAGATGGGAGAGGAGTGGGGGAGTGGAGTGCGGTAGGGGAGTTGGAGTGGGGAGTGAGGGAGGTGAGTTGAGAAGGGGTGTGGGGGAGGGGAGTGGGGTGGTAAGTGGAGCAGGGGAGTTGGGTTTGGGAGTTTGTGAGGGGAGTGGGGGAGGAGAGTTGGGGGTGGGAGTTGGGAAGGGGAGTGGGGGAGGGGAGTGAGGGAGAGGAGTGGGGGGAGGGGAGTGGGTGCAGGGAGTTGCGGAGAGGAGAGGGGGAGGGGAGTGGGTGAGAGGAGCGGGGAGTGTCGTGGGGGGTGGGAGTGGGGGTGGGGAGTGGGGGAGGAGAGAGAGGGAGGGGAGTGGAGGACAGGGTGTGGGGTAGGGGAGTGGCGTAGTTCCGTTGGGGCGGGGAGAGGGGAGTGGAGTGGGGGAGGAGTGCGATGTAGGGGAGGGGGGCATGGGAGTGGTGGAGGGGAGCTGGTTGAGTGGAGTGGGAGAGGGGTGTGGGGGCGGGGAGTTGGGGAGGAGAGTGGGGTAGGATAGTGAGATATGGGAGTTGCTGAGGAGAGTGGGGGAGGAGAGGTGTGGAGGAGAGTTGGGGAGGGGAGTTGGGGAGGGGAGTTGGGGAAGGGAATGGGGGAGGGGAGTGGGGTAGGGGAGTGCAGGAGGGGAGTTGAGGCGGGGAGTGGGGGAGAGGAGTGGAGGAGGGATGTTGCGGAGAGGAGATGGGGCTGGGAGAGGGGAGTGGTGTGGAGGATGGGAGTAGGGGAGGGGAGTGGGAGAGGGGTTTGGTAGGGGAGCATGGGAGGGGAGTGGGGTAGGGGAGTGGGGGATGGTAGTGGGGGGAGCGGTGTGGTGTAGGGGAGAGGGGTAGGGGCATGCTGCAAGGAGATGGAGGGAAGGGGAGTTTGGGAGGGGATTTGGAGTGGGTAGTGGGGTAGGGGAGCAGGGGAGGGGAGTGGGATAGGGAGTTGGGGAGGGGAGGTGGGGAGGTGGGTGGGGGAGTGGGGAGGGGAGGGAGTTGGGGAGGGGAGTGGGGGTATGGGAGTGTGGGGTAAGGGAGTGGCGGAGGGGAGTGGAGGAGGGATGTTGCGGAGAGGAGATGGGGCTGGGAGAGCGGAGTGGTGTGGGGGAAGGGATTGGGGGAGGGGAGTGGGGGAGGGGTTAGGTAGGGGAGCTTGGGAGGGGAGTGGGGTAGGGGAGTGGGGGAGCGGAGTGGGGGTGCGTAGTGGTCTAGGGGAGAGGGGTAGGGGAAGGCTGTAAGGAGATGGAGGGAAGGGGAGTTGGAGTGGGCAGTGGGGTAGGGGAGCAGGGGAGGGGAGTGGGATAGGGCGTTGGGGAGGGGAGTTGGGAAGGGGGTGTGGGGGAGGGGTGTGGGGGAGGGGTGTGGGGGAGGGGCGTAGGGGAGTGGAGTGTGGTAGGGCCATGTGGGAGGGGAGTTGTGATAGGGAGTGGAGTAGGGGAGTGGGGTAGGGGAGGGCAGTGAGGATGTGGAGGAAAGGGGAGAGGGGAGGGGAGTGGTGGAAGGGAGTGGAGTAGGGGCGTTGGGTAGTGGAGGGCAGTGAGGAGATGGAGGGAAGGGGAGTGGGGAAGGGATGTGGTAGGAGAGGTGGGTAGGGGAGTAGGGGAGTTGAGTGAGGTATGGGAGTTGTGGAAGGGACGGTGGTAGGGGAGTGGTGGAGCGGAGTGGGGGAGCAGAGTGGTGTAGGGGAGAGGGGTAGGGGAAGGCTGTAAGGAGATGGAGCGAAGGGGAGAGGGGAGGGCAGTGGTGGAAGGGAGTGGAGTAGGGGCGTTGGGTAGCGGAGGGCAGTGAGGAGATGGAGGGAAGGGGAGTGGGGGACGGGAGCAGGATAGGAGAGTTGGGGTGCGGAGTGGCGTAGGGCAGTGGTAAGGGCAGTGTGGTAGGGGAGTGGGGGTGGGGGAGTGTGGTCGGGGAGTGGGGTAGGGGTGTTGCGTCGGGTAGTGGGGTAGGGGAGTGGGGTGTGGGAGTTGTGGAGGTGAGTGCGGTAGGGGTGTGGGTGAGTGGAGTGGGGTAGGGAGGTAGGGTAGGGGAGGTGGAGGGAAGTGGAGTGGTGGACGGGAGTGGGTAAGGGGAGTGGGGGAGGGGGTGGCGGAGGGGAGTGGGGGATGGGAGTGCAGTAGGGAAGTTGGGGAGGGGACATGGGGAGGGGAGTTTGGGAGGGGAGTGGGGGTGGGGAATGAGGGAGGGGAATGAGGGAGGGGAGATGTGGAGGTGTGTGGGGGAGGGGAGTGGGGGAGGGGAGTGGGGGAGGGAAGTGGAGTAGGGGAGTGGTGTTTGGGGACTGGTGAGGGAGTGTGGGGAGGAGAGTTGGGGAGGGGAGTGGGTAGGGGAGTGGGGGAGGGGAGTTGAGGCGGGGAGTGGGGCAGAGGATTGGGGTAGGGGTGTTGCGGAGAGGAGAGGGGGAGGGGAGTGAGGTAGGGCAGTGGGGGAGGGGAGTGGGGTAGGGGAGGGCAGTGAGGAGGTGGAGTGAAGGGGAGTTGCGTGGGGAGTGGGGGAGGGCACTGGCGTAGGGGAGTTTGGTAGGGGAGGGCAATGAGGAGGATAAGGAAGGGGAGTAGGTGATGGGAGTGGGGGAGGGTAGTGGGGAGGGAAGTGTGGTAGGGGTGTGAGTAGGGGAGTGGTGTAGTGGTGTGGGCGAGGAGACTGAGGTAGGGGAGTGGCATAGGGGAGTGGGAAAGGAGATTGGGATAGCTGAGTGGGGTAGGGGAGTTGTGGAGGGAGTGGGGTAGGGGAGTGGGGTAGGAGAGGCGGGTAGGGGAGTAGGTGAGGGGTGTGGGGTAGGGGAGTGGGGGAGGGGATTGGGGTAGGGGTGTGGGGTCGGGGAGTGGGGTAGGGCAGTGTAGTAGAGGAATGGGGTAGGGGAGTTGGGGAGGGGAGTGGGGGAGGGGAGTGAGGCAGGGGAGTTGTGGAGGGGAGTGGGGTAGAGGAGTGGAGAATGGGAGTGGGGGAGGGGAGTTGGGGAGGGGAGTTGGAGAGGGGAGTGGGGTAGAGGAGTGGGGGATGGGAGTGGAGGAGGGGAATTGGTGAGGGGAGTGGGGAGGGGAGTGGGGGTCAGGGAGTGGAGTAGCGGAGTGATGTAGGGGAGTGGGGGAGGGGAGTGAGGCAGGGGTGTGGGGTAGCGGACTGCAGTAGGGGATTGGGAGAGGGGAGTGGGGGACAAGGAGTGGGGTAGGGGAGAGATGTAGTGGAGTGGGTGAGGGGATTTGGTGAGGGGAGTGGGGTAGGGGAGTGAGGGAGGGGAGTGGGGGAGGGGAGAGGTGGAGGGGAGTGAGGTAGGGGTGTGGGGCGGGGGAGTGTGGGAGGGAAGTGAGTTAGGGGAGTGGGGTAGGGGAGCGGGAATGTGGTGTGGGGTAGGGGAGTGCAGTGAGGAAGTGGAGGGAAGGAGATTGGGGAGGGGAGTAGGATAGGTGAGTTTGGGAGCGGAGTGGGGTAGGGGAGTGGGGGATGTGAGTTGGGGAGGGGAGTGGGTGACAGGGAGTGGGGACAGGGCGTGAGGTAGGGGAGTGAGGTAGGGGAGTGAGGGAGGCGAGTGGGGGAGGGGAGTGGGGTAGGGGAGTGGGAAAGGGGAGTGGGATAGTGGAGTTGGATAGTGGAGTGGGGTCGGGACGTTGCGTATTGCAGGGCAGTGAGGAGGTGGAGAGAAGGTGAGTGGGGGATGGGGTGGGGTAGGAGAGGTGGGTTGGGTGTAGGGGAGGGGAGTCAGGAGGGGAGTAGGTGATGGGAGTGGGGGAGGGTAGTGGGGAGGGAAGTGTGGTAGGGGTGTGAGTAGGGGAGTGGTGTAGGGGAGTGGGTGAGGAGACTGAGGTAGGGGAGTGGCATAGGGGAGTGGGAAAGGGGATTGGGATAGCTGAGTGGGGTAGGGGAGTTGTGGAGGGAGTGGGGTAGGGGAGTGGGGTAGGAGAGGCGGGTAGGGGAGTAGGTGAGGGGAGTGGGGGAGGGGATTGGGGTAGGGGAGTGGGGTAGGGGAGTGGGGTTGGGGAGTGGGGTAGGGGAGTGGTGTAGGGGAGTGGGGTAGGGGAGTTGTCGAGGGGAGTGGGGTAGGGCAGTGTAGTAGAGGAATGGGGTAGGGGAGCTGGGGAGGGGAGTGGGGGAGGGGAGTGAGGCAGGGGAGTTGTGGAGGGGAGTGGGGTAGAGGAGTGGAGAATGGGAGTGGGGGAGGGGAGTTGGGGAGGGGAGTTGGTGAGGGGAGTGGGGTAGAGGAGTGGGGGATGGGAGTGGAGGAGGGGAATTGGTGAGGGGAGTGGGGAGGGGAGTGGGGGTCAGGGAGTGGGGTAGCGGAGTGATGTAGGGGAGTGGGGGAGGGGAGTGAGGCAGGGGTGTGGGGTAGCGGACTGCAGTAGGGGAGTGGGAGAGGGGAGTGGGGGACAAGGAGTGGGGTAGGGGAGAGATGTAGTGGAGTGGGTGAGGGGATTTGGTGAGGGGAGTGGGGTAGGGGAGTGAGGGAGGGGAGTGGGGGAGGGGAGAGGTGGAGGGGAGTGAGGTAGGGAAGTGGGGAAGGGGAGTGGGATAGGGGAGCGCAGTGAGGAGCTGCCGGGAAGGGGAGTGGGGAAGGGGCGTGGTAGGAGAGGTGGGTAGGGGGCAGGGCAGGTGAATGAGGTATGGGAGTTGTGGAGGGGAGTGGAGTAGGGGAGTGGTGGTGCGGAGTGGGGGAGCGGAGTGGTGTAGGGGAGAGGGGTAGGGGAAGGCTGTAAGGAGATGGAGGGAAGGGGAGTTGGGAAGGGGATTTGGAGTGGGCAGTGGGGTAGGGGAGCAGGGGAGTGGAGTGGGGTAGGGACGTGTGGGAGGGGAGTGGTGGAAGGGAGTGGGGTAGGCGAGTGGGGTAGGGGAGAGCAGTGAGGAGCTGGAGGAAAGGGGAGAGGGGAGGGGAGTGGTGGAGGGGAGTGAGGTAGGGAAGTGGGGAAGGGGAGTGGGATAGGGGAGCGCAGTGAGGAGCTGCCGGGAAGGGGAGTGGGGAAGGGGCGTGGTAGGAGAGGTGGGTAGGGGGTAGGGCAGGTGAATGAGGTATGGGAGTTGTGGAGGGGAGTGGGGTAGGGGAGTGGTGGTGCGGAGTGGGGGAGCGGAGTGGTGTAGGGGAGAGGGGTAGGGGAAGGCTGTAAGGAGATGGAGGGAAGGGGAGTTGGGAAGGGGATTTGGAGTGGGCAGTGGGGTAGGGGAGCAGTGGAGTGGAGTGGGGTAGGGTCGTGTGGAGGGGAGTGGTGGAAGGGAGTGGGGTAGGCGAGTGGGGTAGGGGAGAGCAGTGAGGAGCTGGAGGAAAGGGGAGAGGGGAGGGGAGTGGTGGAGGGGAGGGCAGTGAGGATTTTGAAGGAATGGTAGTGAGGGAGGAAAATAGGGGAGGGGAATTGGGGAGGGGAGTGTGTTTAATGAGTGGGGTAGGGGAGTGGGGGAGGGGAGTGAGGTAGGGGAATGGGGGAGGGGTGTGGGGTATGGGAGAAGGGAAGGGCATTGTGTGAGGTGAGCGTGGGAGGGGAGTGGGGTAGGGGAGTTGGGTAGGTGAAGGCAGTGAGGAGGATAAGGAAGGGGAGTAGGGGAGGGGAGTGGGGGGAGGGTAGTGGGGGTGGTAACTGGGGGAGTGGAGTGAGGTAGGGCAGTGGGTGAGGCGAGTGGGGTCGGGAGTGGGGTAGGGGAGTGGCATAGGGGATGGCAGTGAGGAGGTGGAGTGAAGGGGAGTGGCGTGTGGAGTAGGTGAGGGCAGTGGCACAGGGGAGTTCGGTAGGGGAGGGCAGTGAGGAGGAGAAGGAATGGGAGCAGGGAAGGGGTGTGGGGGAAGGGTGTGGTGGAGGGAAGTGGGGTAGGGGTGTGGGGCGGGGGAGTGTGGGAGGGAAGTGAGTTAGGGGAGTGGGGTAGGGGAGCGGGAATGTGGTGTGGGGTAGGGGAGTGCAGTGAGGAAGTGGAGGGAAGGAGATTGGGGAGGGGAGTAGGATAGGTGAGTTCGGGAGCGGAGTGGGGTAGGGGAGTGGGGGATGTGAGTTGGGGAGGGGAGTGGGTGACAGGGAGTGGGGACAGGGCGTGAGGTAGGGGAGTGGGGGGAGGAGTGGGGGAGGGGAGTGGGGTAGGGGAGTGGGAAAGGGGAGTGGGATAGTGGAGTTGGATAGTGGAGTGGGGTCGGGACGTTGCGTATTGCAGGGCAGTGAGGAGGTGGAGAGAAGGTGAGTGGGGGATGGGGTGGGGTAGGAGAGGTGGGTAGGGGTGTAGGGGAGGGGAGTCAGGAGGGGAGTGGGGGAGGGGAGTGGAGGAGAGGAGTGGGGTAGGGGAGTGTGGTAGGGGAGTGGGGTAGGAGGAGTGGGGTAGGGGAGTTGTGGAGGGGAGAGCGGTAGGGGAGTGGGGTCGGGGAGTCGCGTAGGGGAGTGTAGTAGGGGAGTGGGGTAGGGGAGTTGTGGATGGGACTGCGGACAGGGTGTGGGGTCGGGGAGTGGGGCAGGAGAGTGGGGTAGGGTAGTGGGGGATGGGATTGTCTTAGGTGAGGGCAGTGAAGAGGTGGAGGGAATCGGAGTGGTGGAGGGGAGTGGGGGAGGTGATTGGAGGAGGGGGTGTGGTAAGGGAGTGAGGTAGGGGAGTGGGGTAGGAGAATGGGGTAGGGGATGGGGTCGGGGAGTTTGGGAGGGGAGTGGGGAGGAGAGTTGGGCCGGGGGGTGGGGGAGGGGAGTTGGGAGGAGTTGGGGAGGGGAGTGGGGGAAGGAAGTGAGGCAGGGGTGTTGGGGAGGGGAGTGGGTATGTAAGTGGGGTAGGGGAGTGGGGTATGGGAGTTGGTAAGGGGATATGGGGAGGGGAGTTGGGGAGGGGAGTGGGATAGGGGTGTTGGGGTGGGGAGCGGGGTAGGGGAGTGGGGGAGAGGAATTGGTGAGGGGACTTGGGGAGGGGAGTGGGGTAGAGGAGTGTGGGATGGAAGTGGGGTGAGGAGTGGGGTAGGGGAGTGGGGGATGGGAGTTGGGGAGGGGAGTGGGGGACAGGGAGTGGGGACAGGGCGTGGGGTATGGGAGTGATGTAGGGGAGTGGGTGAGGCGAGTGGGGGAGGGGAGTGGGGTAGGGGAGTGGGAAAGGGGAGTGGGATAGTGGAGTGGGATAGTGGAGTGGGGTCGGGGCGTTGGGTATTGGAGGGCAGTGAGGAGGTGGAGAGAAGGTGAGTGGGGGATGGGGTGGGGTAGGAGAGGTGGGTAGGGGTGTAGGGGAGGGGAGTGAGGTAGGGGAGTGGGGGAGGGGAGTGGAGGAGGGGAGTGGGGGAAGGGAGTGGGGTAGGGTAGTGTGGTAGGGGAGTGGGGTAGGGGAGTGGGGTAGGGGAGTTGCGGAGGGGAGAGCGGTAGGGGAGTGGGGTCGGGGAGTGGCGTAGGGGAGTATGGTAGGGGAGTGGGCTAGGAGAGTTGTGGAGGGGTCTGCCGTCGGGGTGTGAGGTCGGGGAGTGGGGCAGGGGAGTGGGGGAGGGTAGTTGGGGATGTGATTGTCTTTGGTGAGGGCAGTGAAATAATGGAGGGAAACGGAGTGGTGGATCGGAGTGGGGGAGGGGATTGGTGGTGGGGTGTGGTAAGGGAGTGGTTTCTGCGAATGGGGTAGGGGTGTGCTGTAGCGGAGTTTGGGAGGCTAGTTGGTGAGGGGAGTGGGGAGGAGAGTGGGGGAAGTTAGTGTAGGAGGGGAATGGGCGAGGGGAGTGGGCGAGGGGAGCTGGGGCGGGGAGTGGGGGAGGGGAGTGGGGGATAGGAGATGCGCAGGGGATTGGGGAGGGGTGTGGGGGAGGGAAGTAGGGGAGGGATGTGGGGGAGGGCAGTTGGGGGGAGTTGGGGAGGAGTGTGGCGGAGGGAAGTGAGGGAGGGGAGTTGGGGCGGGGAGTGGGGGAGGTAAGTTGGGGAGGGGAGTGGAGTACGGGCATGGGGTATGCGAGTTAGTGAGGGGAGTGGGGGAGGGGAGTGGGGTAGGGGTGTGGGGTAATGAGTTGGGGTGGGGAGTGGGGGAGTGGGGGAGGAGTGTGGGGGAGGGGAGTGGGGGAGAGGAGTTGGGGAGGGGAGTTGGGTAGAGGAGTGGGTTTGGGAGTGGGGTGGGGGAGTGGGGTAGGGGTGTGGGGGAGAGGCGTTGGGGAGGGGAGTGGGAGACAGGGATTGGGGAAAGGGAGTGGGGGACAGGGAGATGGGTAGGGGAGTGATATAGGGGAGTGGGTAGGGGAGTGGGGGAGGGGAGTAGGGTAATGAGTTGGGGTGGGGAGTGGGGGAGTGGGGGAGGGGAGTGGGGGAGGGGAGTTGGGGAGAGGGGTTGGGTAGAGGAGTGGGTTTGGGAGGTAGGGGAGTGGGGAGGGGAGTGGAGGAGGGAAGTGGGGGAGGGGAGTGGGGAGGAGAGTGGGTGAAGTTAGTGCGGGAGGGGAGTGGGCGAGGGGAGTGGGCGAGGGGAGCTGGGGCGGGGAGTGGGGGAGGGGAGTGGGGGATAGGAGATGCGGAGGGGATTGGGGAGGGGGTGTGGGGAGGGAAGTAGGGGAGGGATGTGGGGGAGGGCAGTTGGGGGGAGTTGGGGAGGGGTGTGGGGGAGGGAAGTGAGGGAGGGGAGTTGGGGCGGGGAGTGGGGGAGGTAAGTTGGGGAGGGGAGTGGAGTACGGGCATGGGGTATGGGAGTTAGTGAGGGGAGTGGGGGAGGGGAGTGGGGTCGGGGTGTGGGGTAATGAGTTGGGGTGGGGAGTGGGGGAGTGGGGGAGGAGTGTGGGGAGGGGAGTGGGGGACAGGGAGTGGGGGAAAGGGTTTAGGGGACAGGGAGTGGGGTAGGGGAGTGGGGGAGGGGTGTTGGGGAGGGGAGTGGTGTAGGGGTGTGGGGTAATGAGTTGGGGTGGGGAGTGGGGGAGTGGGGGAGGGGAGTGGGGGAGGGGAGTTGGGGAGATGAGTTGGGTAGAGGAGTGGGTTTGGGAGTGGGGTGGGGGAGTGGGGTACGGGTGTGGGGGAGGGACGTTGGTCAGGGGAGTGGGGGACAGGGAGTGTGGGAAAGGGAGTGGGGGACAGGGAGTGGGGTAGGGGAGTGGGGGAGGGGTGTTGGGGAGGGGAGTGGGGGACAGGGAGTTGGGGACAGGGAGTGGGGTAGGGGAGTGATAAAGTGGAGTGGGGTAGGGAATTGGGGGAGGGGAGTGGGGTAGGGGAGTGGGATAGGGGAGTGAGGTAGGGGAGTGGGGGAGGCGAGTGGGGGACAGGGAGTGGGATAAGGTGTGATATATGGGAGTGGGGACAGGAGTGGGTGAGAGAAGTGGGGTAGGGGAGTGAGTGAAGGGAGTGGGGGAGGGAAGTGGGGGACAGGAAGTGGGGCAGGGGAGTGCGGTAGGTGAGTCGGGGCGGGGAGAGGGGGGTGGGGGAAGGGCGTGTGGCAGGGGAGTGTGGGAGGGGAGTTCGGTAGGGGGAGTGTGGGAAGGGAGTAGGGAAGGGGAGTGTGGTAGGTAAGTGGGGTGTAGGAGATGGGGTAGGGGAGTGGGGTAGGGGAGTGATGTAGGGGAGTGGGGGGGTGGAGTGATAAGGGGACTGGGGAGGGGAGTGGGGTAGGGGAGTGCCAGCAGGAATGGGGTAGGGGAGTGGGGGAGGGAAGTGGGCTGGGGAGTGAGGGCGGGTAGTGTGGGAGGGGAGGGGAGAAGGGAGTAGGGGAGGGGAGTTGGGGAGGAGAGTGGGGACGGGACTGGGGGAGGTGATTTGCGGAGGGGAGTTGGGGAGGGGAGTGGGGGAGGGGAGATGGTGGTGGAGTTGGGGCGTGGAGCGGTTGAGGGGAGTTGGGGAGGGGAGTGGGGGAGTGGGGTAGGAGAGTGGGGGAGGGGTGGCTGGGTGGGATGTGGGATATGGGAGTGAGGGAGGGGTGTTACGGGGTAGTGGTATCGGGGAATGGTGTATGGGAGTCGGGATGGGGATTTGGGGAACAAAGTGATGAGCTCAAAGGAGGAGAAGGTGCAAGAGGAGTTGTGGGGGGAGAGAGAGAGCAAAATGTGACAGGGGCGATTTGGCTAGGGTGGAATATTAACACACTGACAGAGAACACAGATTAATATTAACACACTCACTGACACACTGTGTACATCATGACCCACAGTCAGATAAACCCTGTGAAGTGTAAAACATCCCCACTGTCCTCAGTAATATTAACACACTGACAGAGAACACAGATTAATATTAACACACTCACTGACACACTGTGTATATCATGACCCACAGTCAGATAAACCCTGTGAAGTGTAAAACATCCCCACTGTCCTCAGTAATATTAACACACTGACAGAGAACACAGATTAATATTAACACACTCACTGACACACTGTGTATATCATGACCCAGAGTCAGATACACCCTGTGAAGTGTAAAACACCCCCACTGTCCTCAGGAATATTAACACACTGACAGAGAACACAGATTACTATTAACACACTCACTGACACACTGTGTATATCATGACCCACAGTCAGATAAACCCTGTGAAGTGTAAAACATCCCCACTGTCCTCAGTAATATTAACACACTGACAGAGAACACAGATAATATTAACACACTCACTGACACACTGTGTATATCATGACCCAGAGTCAGATACACCCTGTGAAGTGTAAAACACCCCCACTGTCCTCAGTAATATTAACACACTGACAGAGGACACAGATTAATATTAACACACTCACTCACACACTGTGTATATCATGATTCACAGTTAGATACACCCTGTGAAGTGTAAAACACCCCCACTGTCCTCAGGAATATTAACACACTGACAGAGAACACAGATTAATATTAACACACTCACTGACACACTGTGTATATCATGACTCACAGTTAGATACACCCTGTGAAGTGTAAAACACCCCCACTGTCCTCAGGAATATTAACACACTGACAGAGAACACAGATTAATATTAACACACTCACTGACACACTGTGTATATCATGACTCACAGTTAGATACACCCTGTGAAGTGTAAAACACGCCCACTGTCCTCAGGAATATTAACACACTGACAGAGAACACAGATTAATATTAACACACTCACTGACACACTGTGTATATCATGACTCACAGTTAGATACACCCTGTGAAGTGTAAAACACCCCCACTGTCCTCAGGAATATTAACACACTGACAGAGAACACAGATTAATATTAACACACTCACTGACACACTGTGTATATCATGACTCACAGTTAGATACACCCTGTGAAGTGTAAAACACCCCCACTGTCCTCAGGAATATTAACACACTGACAGAGAACACAGATTAATATTAACACACTCACTGACACACTGTGTATATCATGACTCACAGTTAGATACACCCTGTGAAGTGTAAAACACCCCCACTGTCCTCAGGAATATTAACACACTGACAGAGAACACAGATTAATATTAACACACTCACTGACACACTGTGTATATCATGACCCACAGTCAGATACACCCTGTGAAGTGTAAAACACCCCCACTGTCCTCAGGAATATTAACACACTGACAGAGAACACAGATTAATATTAACACACTCACTGACACACTGTGTATATCATGACCCACAGTCAGATAAACACTGTGAAGTGTAAAACACCCCCACTGTCCTCAGGAATATTAACACACTGACAGAGAACACAGATTAATATTAACACACTCACTGACACACTGTGTACATCATGACCCACAGTCAGATACACCCTGTGAAGTGTAAAACACCCCCACTGTCCTCAGGAATATTAACACACTGACAGAGAACACAGATTAATATTAACACACTCACTGACACACTGTGTATATCATGACCCACAGTCAGATAAACACTGTGAAGTGTAAAACACCCCCACTGTCCTCAGGAATATTAACACACTGACAGAGAACACAGATTAATATTAACACACTCACTGACACACTGTGTACATCATGACCCACAGTCAGATACACCCTGTGAAGTGTAAAACACCCCCACTGTCCTCAGGAATATTAACACACTGACAGAGAACACAGATTAATATTAACACACTCACTGACACACTGTGTATATCATGACCCACAGTCAGATACACCCTGTGAAGTGTAAAACACCCCCACTGTCCTCAGTAATATTAACACACTGACAGAGAACACAGATTAATATTAACACACTCACTGACACACTGTGTACATCATGACCCACAGTCAGATACACCCTGTGAAGTGTAAAACACCCCCACTGTCCTCAGGAATATTAACACACTGACAGAGAACACAGATTAATATTAACACACTCACTGACACACTGTGTATATCATGACCCACAGTCAGATAGACCCTGTGAAGTGTAAAACACCCCCACTGTCCACAGGAATATTAACACACTGACAGAGAACACAGATTAATATTAACACACTCACTGACACACTGCGTATATCATGACCCACAGTCAGATACACCCTGTGAAGTGTAAAACACCCCCACTGTCCTCAGGAATATTAACACACTGACAGAGAACACAGATTAATATTAACACACTCACTGACACACTGTGTATATCATGACCCACAGTCAGATACACCCTGTGAAGTGTAAAACATCCCCACTGTCCTCAGGAGTATTAACACACTGACAGAGAACACAGATTAATATTAACACACTCACTGACACAATGTGTACATCATGACCCACAGTCAGTTACACCCTGTGAAGTGTAAAACACCCCCACTGTCCTCAGTAATATTAACACACTGACAGAGAACACAGATTAATATTAACACACTCACTGACACACTGTGTATATCATGACCCACAGTCAGATACACCCTGTGAAGTGTAAAACACCCCCACTGTCCTCAGTAATATTAACACACTGACAGAGAACACAGATTAATATTAACACACTCACTGACACACTGTGTACATCATGACCCACAGTCAGATACACCCTGTGAAGTGTAAAACACCCCCACTGTCCTCAGGAATATTAACACACTGACAGAGAACACAGATTAATATTAACACACTCACTGACACACTGTGTATATCATGACCCACAGTCAGATAAACACTGTGAAGTGTAAAACACCCCCACTGTCCTCAGGAATATTAACACACTGACAGAGAACACAGATTAATATTAACACACTCACTGACACACTGTGTACATCATGACCCACAGTCAGATACACCCTGTGAAGTGTAAAACAGCCCCACTGTCCTCAGGAATATTAACACACTGACAGAGAACACAGATTAATATTAACACACTCACTGACACACTGTGTATATCATGACCCACAGTCAGATACACCCTGTGAAGTGTAAAACACCCCCCACTGCCCTCAGTAATATTAACACACTGACAGAGAACACAGATTAATATTAACACACTCACTGACACACTGTGTACATCATGACCCACAGTCAGATACACCCTGTGAAGTGTAAAACACCCCCACTGTCCTCAGGAATATTAACACACTGACAGAGAACACAGATTAATATTAACACACTCACTGACACACTGTGTATATCATGACCCACTGTCAGATACACCCTGTGAAGTGTAAAACACCCCCACTGTCCACAGGAATATTAACACACTGATAGAGAACACAGATTAATATTAACACACTCACTGACACACTGTGTATATCATGACCCACAGTCAGATACACCCTGTGAAGTGTAAAACAACCCCACTGTCCTCAGGAATATTAACACACTGACAGAGAACACAGATTAATATTAACACACTCACTGACACACTGTGTATATCATGACCCACAGTCAGATACACGCTGTGAAGTGTAAAACATCCCCACTGTCCTCAGGAATATTAACACACTGACAGAGAACACAGATTAATATTAACACACTCACTGACACAATGTGTACATCATGACCCACAGTCAGATACACCCTGTGAAGTGTAAAACACCCCCACTGTCCTCAGTAATATTAACACACTGACAGAGAACACAGATTAATATTAACACACTCACTGACACACTGTGTATATCATGACCCACAGTCAGATACACCCTGTGAAGTGTAAAACACCCCCACTGTCCTCAGTAATATTAACACACTGACAGAGAACACAGATTAATATTAACACACTCACTGACACACTGTGTATATCATGACCCACAGTCAGATACACCCTGTGAAGTGTAAAACACCCCCACTGTCCTCAGGAATATTAACACACTGACAGAGAACAAAGATTAATATTAACACACTCACTGACACACTGTGTACATCATGACTCACAGTCAGATACACCCTGTGAAGTGTAAAACACCCCCACTGTCCTCAGTAATATTAACACACTGACAGAGAACACAGATTAATATTAACACACTCACTGACACACTGTGTATATCATGACCCACAGTCAGATACACCTTGTGAAGTGTAAAACACCCCCACTGTCCTCAGTAATATTAACACACTGACAGAGAACACAGATTAGTATGAACACACTCACTGACACACTGTGTATATCATGACCCACAGTCAGATACACCCTGTGAAGTGTAAAACACCCCCAAAGTCCTCAGTAATATTAACACACTGACAGAGAACACAGATTAATATTAACACACTCACTGACACACTGTGTATATCATGACCCACAGTCAGATACACCCTGTGAAGTGTAAAACACCCCCACTGTCCTCAGTAATATTAACACACTGACAGAGAACACAGATTAATATTAACACACTCACTGACACACTGTGTATATCATGACCCACAGTCAGATACACCCTGTGAAGTGTAAAACACCCCCACTGTTCTCAGTAATATTAACACACTGACAGAGAACACAGATTAATATTAACACACTCACTGACACACTGTGTATATCATGACTCACAGTCAGATAAACCCTGTGAAGTGTAAAACACCCCCACTGTCCTCAGTAATATTAACACACTGACAGAGAACACAGATTAATATTAACACACTCACTGACACACTGTGTACATCATGACCCACAGTCAGATACACCCTGTGAAGTGTAAAACACCCCCACTGTCCTCAGTAATATTAACACACTGACAGAGAACACAGATTAATATTAACACACTCACTGACACACTGTGTATATCATGACCCACAGTCAGATACACCCTGTGAAGTGTAAAACACCCCCACTGTCCTCAGGAATATTAACACACTGACAGAGAACACAGATTAATATTAACACACTCACTGACACACTGTGTATATCATGACCCACAGTCAGATACACCCTGTGAAGTGTAAAACACCCCCACTGTCCTCAGTAATATTAACACACTGACAGAGAACACAGATTAATATTAACACACTCACTGACACACTGTGTATATCATGACCCACAGTCAGATACACCCTGTGAAGTGTAAAACACCCCCACTGTCCTCAGTAATATTAACACACTGACAGAGAACACAGATTAATATTAACACACTCACTGACACACTGTGTACATCATGACCCACAGTCAGATACACCCTGTGAAGTGTAAAACACCCCCACTGTCCTCAGTAATATTAACACACTGACAGAGGACACAGATTAATATTAACACACTCACTGACACACTGTGTATATCATGACCCAGAGTCAGATACACCCTGTGAAGTGTAAAACACCCCCACTGTCCTCAGGAATATTAACACACTGACAGAGAACACAGATTAATATTAACACACTCACTGACACACTGTGTATATCATGACCCACAGTCAGATACACCCAGTGAAGTGTAAAACACCCCCACTGTCCTCAGGAATATTAACACACTGACAGAGAACACAGATTAATATTAACACACTCACTGACACACTGTGTATATCATGACCCACAGTCAGATACACCCTGTGAAGTGTAAAACACCCCCACTGTCCTCAGTAATATTAACACACTGACAGAGAACACAGATTAATATTAACACACTCACTGACACACTGTGTACATCATGACCCACAGTCAGATACACCCTGTGAAGTGTAAAACACCCCACTGTCCTCAGTAATATTAACACACTGACAGAGAACACAGATTAATATTAACACACTCACTGACACACTGTGTACATCATGACCCACAGTCAGATACACCCGGTGAAGTGTAAAACACCCCCACTGTCCTCAGCAATATTAACACACTGACAGAGAACACAGATTAATATTAACACACTCACTGACACACTGTGTACATCATGACCCACTGTTAGATACACCCTGTGAAGTGTAAAACACCCCCACAGTCCTCAGCAATATTAACACACTGACAGAGAACACAGATTAATATTAACACACTCACTGACACACTGTGTACATCATGACCCACAGTCAGATACACCCTGTGAAGTGTAAAACACCCCCACTGTCCTCAGTAATATTAACACACTGACAGAGAACACAGATTAATATTAACACACTCACTGACACACTGTGTACATCATGACCCACAGTCAGATACACCCTGTGAAGTGTAAAACACCCCCACTGTCCTCAGGAATATTAACACACTGACAGAGAACACAGATTAATATTAACACACTCACTGACACACTGTGTATATCATGACCCACAGTCAGATAACACTGTGAAGTGTAGAACACCCCTACTGTCCTCAGTAATATTAACACACTGACAGAGAACACAGATTAATATTAACACACTCACTGACACACTGTGTATATCATGACCCACAGTCAGATACACCCTGTGAAGTGTAAAACACCCCCACTGTCCTCAGTAATATTAACACACTGACAGAGAACACAGATTAATATTAACACACTCACTGACACACTGTGTACATCATGACCCACAGTCAGATACACCCTGTGAAGTGTAAAACACCCCACTGTCCTCAGTAATATTAACACACTGACAGAGAACACAGATTAATATTAACACACTCACTGACACACTGTGTACATCATGACCCACAGTCAGATACACCCTGTGAAGTGTAAAACACCCCACTGTCCTCAGCAATATTAACACACTGACAGAGAACACAGATTAATATTAACACACTCACTGACACACTGTGTACATCATGACCCACAGTCAGATACACCCTGTGAAGTGTAAAACACCCCCACTGTCCTCAGTAATATTAACACACTGACAGAGAACACAGATTAATATTAACACACTCACTGACACACTGTGTATATCATGACCCACAGTCAGATAAACCCTGTGAAGTGTAAAACACCCCCACTGTCCTCAGTAATATTAACACACTGACAGAGAACACAGATTAATATTAACACACTCACTGACACACTGTGTGTATCATGACCCACAGTCAGATACACCCTGTGAAGTCTAAAACACACCCACTGTCCTCAGGAATATTAACACACTGACAGAGAACACAGATTAATATTAACACACTCACTGACACACTGTGTATATCATGACCCACAGTCAGATAAACCCTGTGAAGTGTAAAACACCCCCACTGTCCTCAGGAATATTAACACACTGACAGAGAACACAGATTAATATTAACACACTCACTGACACACTGTGTATATCATGACCCACAGTCAGATAAAACCTGTGAAGTGTAAAACACCCCCACTGTCCTCAGGAATATTAACATACTGACAGAGAACACAGATTAATATTAACACACTCACTGACACACTGTGTACATCATGACCCACAGTCAGATACACCCTGTGAAGTGTAAAACACCCCCACTGTCCTCAGGAATATTAACACACTGACAGAGAACACAGATTAATATTAACACACTCACTGACACACTGTGTATATCATGACCCACAGTCAGATACACCCTGTGAAGTGTAAAACACCCCCACTGTCCTCAGTAATATTAACACACTGACAGAGAACACAGATTAATATTAACACACTCACTGACACACTGTGTATATCATGACTCACAGTCAGATACACCCTGTGAAGTGTAAAACATCCCCACTGTCCTCAGGAATATTAACACACTGACAGAGAACACAGATTAATATTAACACACTCACTGACACACTGTGTATATCATGACGCACAGTCAGATACACCCAGTGAAGTGTAAAACACCCCCACTGTCCTCAGGAATATTAACACACTGACAGAGAACACAGATTAATATTAACACACTCACTGACACACTGTGTATATCATGACCCACAGTCAGATACACCCTGTGAAGTGTAAAACACCCCCACTGTCCTCAGTAATATTAACACAGTGACAGAGAACACAGATTAATATTAACACACTCACTGACACACTGTGTACATCATGACCCACAGTCAGATACACCCTGTGAAGTGTAAAACACCCCACTGTCCTCAGTAATATTAACACACTGACAGAGAACACAGATTAATATTAACACACTCACTGACACACTGTGTACATCATGACCCACAGTCAGATACACCCGGTGAAGTGTAAAACACCCCCACTGTCCTCAGCAATATTAACACACTGACAGAGAACACAGATTAATATTAACACACTCACTGACACACTGTGTACATCATGACCCACTGTTAGATACACCCTGTGAAGTGTAAAACACCCCCACAGTCCTCAGCAATATTAACACACTGACAGAGAACACAGATTAATATTAACACACTCACTGACACACTGTGTATATCATGACCCACAGTCAGATACACCCTGTGAAGTGTAAAACACCCCCACTGTCCTCAGTAATATTAACACACTGACAGAGAACACAGATTAACATTAACACACTCACTGACACACTGTGTACATCATGACCCACAGTCAGATACACCCTGTGAAGTGTAAAACACCCCACTGTCCTCAGTAATATTAACACACTGACAGAGAACACAGATTAATATTAACACACTCACTGACACACTGTGTACATCATGACCCACAGTCAGATACACCCGGTGAAGTGTAAAACACCCCCACTGTCCTCAGCAATATTAACACACTGACAGAGAACACAGATTAATATTAACACACTCACTGACACACTGTGTACATCATGACCCACTGTTAGATACACCCTGTGAAGTGTAAAACACCCCCACAGTCCTCAGCAATATTAACACACTGACAGAGAACACAGATTAATATTAACACACTCACTGACACACTGTGTACATCATGACCCACAGTCAGATACACCCTGTGAAGTGTAAAACACCCCCACTGTCCTCAGTAATATTAACACACTGACAGAGAACACAGATTAATATTAACACACTCACTGACACACTGTGTACATCATGACCCACAGTCAGATACACCCTGTGAAGTGTAAAACACCCCACTGTCCTCAGTAATATTAACACACTGACAGAGAACACAGATTAATATTAACACACTCACTGACACACTGTGTACATCATGACCCACAGTCAGATACACCCGGTGAAGTGTAAAACACCCCCACTGTCCTCAGCAATATTAACACACTGACAGAGAACACAGATTAATATTAACACACTCACTGACACACTGTGTACATCATGACCCACTGTTAGATACACCCTGTGAAGTGTAAAACACCCCCACAGTCCTCAGCAATATTAACACACTGACAGAGAACACAGATTAATATTAACACACTCACTGACACACTGTGTACATCATGACCCACAGTCAGATACACCCTGTGAAGTGTAAAACACCCCCACTGTCCTCAGTAATATTAACACACTGACAGAGAACACAGATTAATATTAACACACTCACTGACACACTGTGTATATCATGACCCACAGTCAGATACACCCTGTGAAGTATAAAACACCCCCACTGTCCTCAGTAATATTAACACAGTGACAGAGAACACAGATTAATATTAACACACTCACTGACACACTGTGTACATCATGACCCACAGTCAGATACACCCTGTGAAGTGTAAAACACCCCACTGTCCTCAGTAATATTAACACACTGACAGAGAACACAGATTAATATTAACACACTCACTGACACACTTTGTACATCATGACCCACAGTCAGATACACCCGGTGAAGTGTAAAACACCCCCACTGTCCTCAGCAATATTAACACACTGACAGAGAACACAGATTAATATTAACACACTCACTGACACACTGTGTACATCATGACCCACAGTCAGATACACCCTGTGAAGTGTAAAACACCCCCACTGTCCTCAGGAATATTAACACACTGACAGAGAACACAGATTAATATTAACACACTCACTGACACACTGTGTATATCATGACCCACAGTCAGATACACCCTGTGAAGTGTAAAACACCCCCACTGTCCTCAGTAATATTAACACACTGACAGAGAACACAGATTAATATTAACACACTCACTGACACACTGTGTACATCATGACCCACAGTCAGATACACCCTGTGAAGTGTAAAACACCCCCACTGTCCTCAGGAATATTAACACACTGACAGAGAACACAGATTAATATTAACACACTCACTGACACACTGTGTATATCATGATCCACAGTCAGATACACCCTGTGAAGTGTAAAACAACCCCACTGTCCTCAGTAATATTAACACACTGACAGAGAACACAGATTAATATTAACACACTCACTGACACACTGTGTATATCATGACCCACAGTCAGATACACCCTGTGAAGTGTAAAACATCCCCACTGTCCTCAGGAATATTAACACACTGACAGAGAACACAGATTAATATTAACACACTCACTGACACACTGTGTATATCATGACCCAGAGTCAGATACACCCTGTGAGGTGTAAAACACCCCCATTGTCCTCAGGAATATTAACACACTGACAGAGAACACAGATTAATATTAACACACTCACTGACACACTGTGTATATCATGACCCACAGTCAGATACACCTGGTGAAGTGTAAAACACCCCCACTGTCCTCAGTAATATTAACACACTGACAGAGAACACAGATTAATATTAACACACTCACTGACACACTGTGTACATCATGACCCACAGTCAGATACACCCTGTGAAGTGTAAAACAACCCCACTGTCCTCAGTAATATTAACACACTGACAGAGAACACAGATTAATATTAACACACTCACTGACACACTGTGTATATCATGACCCACAGTCAGATACACCCTGTGAAGTGTAAAACACCCCCACTGTCCTCAGTAATATTAACACACTGACAGAGAACACAGATTAATATTAACACACTCACTGACACACTGTGTACATCATGACCCACAGTCAGATACACCCTGTGAAGTGTAAAACACCCCCACTGTCCTCAGGAATATTAACACACTGACAGAGAACACAGATTAATATTAACACACTCACTGACACACTGTGTACATCATGACCCACAGTCAGATACACCCTGTGAAGTGTAAAACACCCCCACTGTCCTCAGGAATATTAACACACTGACAGAGAAAACAGATTAATATTAACACACTCACTGACACACTGTGTACATCATGACCCACAGTCAGATACACCCTGTGAAGTGTAAAACACCCCCACGGTCCTCAGGAATATTAACACACTGACAGAGAACACAGATTAATATTAACACACTCACTGACACACTGTGTATATCATGACCCACAGTCAGATAAACCCTGTGAAGTGTAAAACACCCCCACTGTCCTCAGGAATATTAACACACTGACAGAGAACACAGATTAATATTAACAGACTCACTGACACACTGTGTAAATCATGACTCACAGTCAGATAAACCCTGTGAATTGTAAAACACCCCCACTGTCCTCAGTAATATTAACACACTGACAGAGAACACAGATTAATATTAACACACTCACTGACACACTGTCTATATCATGACCCACAGTCAGATACACCCTGTGAAGTGTAAAACACCCCCACTGTTCTCAGTAATATTAACACACTGACAGAGAACACAGATTAATATTAACACACTCACTGACACACTGTGTATGTCATGACTCACAGTCAGATAAACCCTGTGAAGTGTAAAACACCCCCACTGTCCTCAGTAATATTAACACACTGACAGAGAACACAGATTAATATTAACACACTCACTGACACACTGTGTACATCATGACCCACAGTCAGATACACCCTGTGAAGTGTAAAACACCCCCACTGTCCTCAGGAATATTAACAGACTGACAGAGAACACAGATTAATATTAACACACTCACTGACACACTGTGTATATCATGATCCACAGTCAGATACACCCTGTGAAGTGTAAAACAACCCCACTGTCCTCAGTAATATTAACACACTGACAGAGAACACAGATTAATATTAACACACTCACTGACACACTGTGTATATCATGACCCACAGTCAGATACACCCTGTGAAGTGTAAAACATCCCCACTGTCCTCAGGAATATTAACACACTGACAGAGAACACAGATTAATATTAACACACTCACTGACACACTGTGTATATCATGACCCAGAGTCAGATACACCCTGTGAGGTGTAAAACACCCCCATTGTCCTCAGGAATATTAACACACTGACAGAGAACACAGATTAATATTAACACACTCACTGACACACTGTGTATATCATGACCCACAGTCAGATACACCTGGTGAAGTGTAAAACACCCCCACTGTCCTCAGTAATATTAACACACTGACAGAGAACACAGATTAATATTAACACACTCACTGACACACTGTGTACATCATGACCCACCGTCAGATACACCCTGTGAAGTGTAAAACAACCCCACTGTCCTCAGTAATATTAACACACTGACAGAGAACACAGATTAATATTAACACACTCACTGACACACTGTGTATATCATGACCCACAGTCAGATACACCCTGTGAAGTGTAAAACACCCCCACTGTCCTCAGTAATATTAACACACTGACAGAGAACACAGATTAATATTAACACACTCACTGACACACTGTGTATATCATGACCCAGAGTCAGATACACCCTGTGAAGTGTAAAACACCCCCACTGTCCTCAGGAATATTAACACACTGACAGAGAACACAGATTAATATTAACACACTCACTGACACACTGTGTATATCATGACCCAGAGTCAGATACACCCGGTGAAGTGTAAAACACCCCCACTGTCCTCAGGAATATTAACACACTGACAGAGAACACAGATTAATATTAACACACTCACTGACACACTGTGTATATCATGACTCACAGTCAGATACACCCTGTGAAGTGTAAAACACCCCCACTGTCCTCAGTAATATTAACACACTGACAGAGAACACAGATTAATATTAACACACTCACTGACACACTGTGTATATCATGACCCACAGTCAGATAACCCTGTGAAGTGTAAAACACCCCCACTGTCCTCAGGAATATTAACACACTGACAGAGAACACAGATTAATATTAACACACTCACTGACACACTGTGTATATCATGACCCACAGTCAGATACACCCGGTGAAGTGCAAAACACCCCCACTGTCCTCAGGAATATTAACACACTGACAGAGAACACAGATTAATATTAAAACACTCACTGACACACTGTGTATATCATGACCCACAGTCAGATACACCCTGTGAAGTGTAAAACATCCCCACTGTCCTCAGTAATATTAACACACTGACAGAGAACACAGATTAATATTAACACACTCACTGACACACTGTGTACATCATGACCCACAGTCAGATACACCCTGTGAAGTGTAAAACACCCCCACTGTCCTCAGGAATATTAACACACTGACAGAGAACACAGATTAATATTAACACACTCACTGACACACTGTGTATATCATGACCCACAGTCAGATACACCCTGTGAAGTGTAAAACACCCCCACTGTCCTCAGGAATATTAACACACTGACAGAGAACACAGATTAATATTAACACACTCACTGACACACTGTGTATATCATGACCCACAGTCAGATACACCCTGTGAAGTGTAAAACACCCCCACTGTCCTCAGGAATATTAACAGACTGACAGAGAACACAGATTAATATTAACACACTCACTGACACACTGTGTATATCATGACCCACAGTCAGATAACCCTGTGAAGTGTAAAACACCCCCACTGTCCTCAGGAATATTAACACACTGACAGAGAACACAGATTAATATTAACACACTCACTGACACACTGTGTATATCATGACCCACAGTCAGATACACCCGGTGAAGTGCAAAACACCCCCGCTGTCCTCAGGAATATTAACACACTGACAGAGAACACAGATTAATATTAACACACTCACTGACACACTGTGTATATCATGACCCACAGTCAGATACACCCTGTGAAGTGTAAAACACCCCACTGTCCTCAGTAATATTAACACACTGACAGAGAACACAGATTAATATTAACACACTCACTGACACACTGTGTATATCATGACCCACAGTCAGATACACCCTGTGAAGTGTAAAACATCCCCACTGTCCTCAGTAATATTAACACACTGACAGAGAACACAGATTAATATTAACACACTCACTGACACACTGTGTACATCATGACCCACAGTCAGATACACCCTGTGAAGTGTAAAACACCCCCACTGTCCTCAGGAATATTCACACACTGACAGAGAACACAGATTAATATTAACACACTCACTGACACACTGTGTATATCATGACCCACAGTCAGATACACCCTGTGAAGTGTAAAACACCCCCACTGTCCTCAGTAATATTAACACACTGACAGAGAACACAGATTAATATTAACACACTCACTGACACACTGTGTGTATCATGACCCACAGTCAGATACACCCTGTGAAGTGTAAAACACCCCCACTGTCCTCAGGAATATTAACACACTGACAGAGAACACAGATTAATATTAACATCCTCACTGACACACTGTGTACATCATGACCCACAGTCAGATACACCCGGTGAAGTGTAAAACACCCCCACTGTCCTCAGGAATATTAACACACTGACAGAGAACACAGATTAATATTAACACACTCACTGACACACTGTGTATATCATGACCCACAGTCAGATAAACCCTGTGAAGTGTAAAACATCCCCACTGTCCTCAGGAATATTAACAAACTGACAGAGAACACAGATTAATATTAACACACTCACTGACACACTGTGTATATCATGACCCACAGTCAGATACACCCTGTG
This sequence comes from Heterodontus francisci, assembly GCF_036365525.1. Lineage (NCBI taxonomy): Eukaryota > Metazoa > Chordata > Chondrichthyes > Heterodontiformes > Heterodontidae > Heterodontus > Heterodontus francisci. Next base: position 2,751,946 of record NW_027141614.1, on the reverse strand, counting down.
AAGTGTAAAACATTCCCACTGTCCTCAGTAATATTAACACACTGACAGAGAACACAGATTAATATTAACACACTCACTGACACACTGTGTATATCATGACCCACAGTCAGATAAACCCTGTGAAGTGTAAAACATCCCCACTGTCCTGAGGAATATTAACACACTGACAGAGAACACAGATTAATATTAACACACTCACTGACACACTGTGTATATCATGACCCACAGTCAGATACACCCTGTGAAGTGTAAAACACCCCCACTGTCCTCAGTAATATTAACACACTGACAGAGAACACAGAGTAATATTAACACACTCACTGACACACTGTGTATATCATGACCCACAGTCAGATACACCCTGTGAAGTGTAAAACACCCCCACTGTCCTCAGGAATATTAACACACTGACAGAGAACACAGATTAATATTAACACACTCACTGACACACTGTGTATATCTTGACCCACAGTCAGATACACCCTGTGAAGTGTAAAACACCCCCACTGTCCTCAGTAATATTAACACACTGACAGAGAACACAGATTAATATTAACACACTCACTGACACACTGTGTATATCATGACCCACAGTCAGATACACCCTGTGAAGTGTAAAACATCCCCACTGTCCTCAGGAATATTAACACACTGACAGAGAACACAGATTAATATTAACACACTCACTGACACACTGTGTATATCATGACCCACAGTCAGATACACCCTGTGAAGTGTAAAACACCCCCACTGTCCTCAGTAATATTAACACACTGACAGAGAACACAGATTAATATTAACACACTCACTGACACACTGTGTATATCATGACCCACAGTCAGATACACCCTGTGAAGTGTAAAACACCCCCACTGTCCTCAGTCATATTAACACACTGACAGAGAACACAGATTAATATTAACACACTCACTGACACACTGTGTACATCATGACCCACAGTCAGATACACCCTGTGAAGTGTAAAACACCCCCACTGTCCTCAGTAATATTAACACACTGACAGAGAACACAGATTAATATTAACACACTCACTGACACACTGTGTACATCATGACCCACAGTCAGATACACCCTGTGAAGTGTAAAACACCCCCACTGTACTCAGGAATATTAACACACTGACAGAGAACACAGATTAATACTAACACACTCACTGACACACTGTGTATATCATGACCCACAGTCAGATACACCCTGTGAAGTGTAAAACACCCCCACTGTCCTCAGGAATATTAACACACTGACAGAGAACACAGATTAATATTAACACACTCACTGACACACTGTGTATATCATGACCCACAGTCAGATACACCCTGTGAAGTGTGAAACACCCCCACTGTCCTCAGTAATATTAACACACTGACAGAGAACACAGATTAATATTAACACACTCACTGACACACTGTGTACATCATGACCCACAGTCAGATACACCCTGTGAAGTGTAAAACACCCCCACTGTCCTCAGGAATATTAACACACTGACAGAGAACACAGATTAATACTAACACAATCACTGACACACTGTGTATATCATGACCCACAGTCAGATACACCCTGTGAAGTGTAAAACACCCCCACTGTCCTCAGGAATATTAACACACTGACAGAGAACACAGATTAATATTAACACACTCACTGACACACGGTGTACATCATGACCCACAGTCAGATACACCCTGTGAAGTGTAAAACACCCCCACTGTCCTCAGGAATATTAACACACTGACAGAGAACACAGATTAATATTAACACACTCACTGACACACTGTGTACATCATGACCCACAGTCAGATACACCCTGTGAAGTGTAAAACACCCCCACTGTCCTCAGTAATATTAACACACTGACAGAGAACACAGATTAATATTAACACACTCACTGACACACTGTGTGTATCATGACCCACAGTCAGATACACCCTGTGAAGTGTAAAACACCCCCACTGTCCTCAGGAATATTAACACACTGACAGAGAACACAGATTAATATTAACATCCTCACTGACACACTGTGTACATCATGACCCACAGTCAGATACACCCGGTGAAGTGTAAAACACCCCCACTGTCCTCAGGAATATTAACACACTGACAGAGAACACAGATTAATATTAACACACTCACTGACACACTGTGTATATCATGACCCACAGTCAGATAAACCCTGTGAAGTGTAAAACATCCCCACTGTCCTCAGGAATATTAACACACTGACAGAGAACACAGATTAATATTAACACACTCACTGACACACTGTGTATATCATGACCCACAGTCAGATACACCCTGTGAAGTGTAAAACATTCCCACTGTCCTCAGTAATATTAACACACTGACAGAGAACACAGATTAATATTAACACACTCACTGACACACTGTGTATATCATGACCCACAGTCAGATAAACCCTGTGAAGTGTAAAACATCCCCACTGTCCTGAGGAATATTAACACACTGACGGAGAACACAGATTAATATTAACACACTCACTGACACACTGTGTATATCATGACCCACAGTCAGATACACCCTGTGAAGTGTAAAACACCCCCACTGTCCTCAGTAATATTAACACACTGACAGAGAACACAGAGTAATATTAACACACTCACTGACACACTGTGTATATCATGACCCACAGTCAGATACACCCTGTGAAGTGTAAAACACCCCCACTGTCCTCAGGAATATTAACACACTGACAGAGAACACAGATTAATATTAACACACTCACTGACACACTGTGTATATCTTGACCCACAGTCAGATACACCCTGTGAAGTGTAAAACACCCCCACTGTCCTCAGTAATATTAACACACTGACAGAGAACACAGATTAATATTAACACACTCACTGACACACTGTGTATATCATGACCCACAGTCAGATACACCCTGTGAAGTGTAAAACACCCCCACTGTCCTCAGGAATATTAACACACTGACAGAGAACACAGATTAATATTAACACACTCACTGACACACTGTGTATATCATGACCCACAGTCAGATACACCCTGTGAAGTGTAAAACACCCCCACTGTCCTCAGTAATATTAACACACTGACAGAGAACACAGATTAATATTAACACACTCACTGACACACTGTGTATATCATGACCCACAGTCAGATACACCCTGTGAAGTGTAAAACACCCCCACTGTCCTCAGTCATATTAACACACTGACAGAGAACACAGATTAATATTAACACACTCACTGACACACTGTGTACATCATGACCCACATTCAGATACACCCTGTGAAGTGTAAAACACCCCCACTGTCCTCAGTAATATTTACACACTGACAGAGAACACAGATTAATATTAACACACTCACTGACACACTGTGTACATCATGACCCACAGTCAGATACACCCTGTGAAGTGTAAAACACCCCCACTCTCCTCAGGAATATTAACACACTGACAGAGAACACAGATTAATACTAACACACTCACTGACACACTGTGTATATCATGACCCACAGTCAGATACACCCTGTGAAGTGTAAAACACCCCCACTGTCCTCAGGAATATTAACACACTGACAGAGAACACAGATTAATATTAACACACTCACTGACACACTGTGTATATCATGACCCACAGTCAGATACACCCTGTGAAGTGTGAAACACCCCCACTGTCCTCAGTAATATTAACACACTGACAGAGAACACAGATTAATATTAACACACTCACTGACACACTGTGTACATCATGACCCACAGTCAGATACACCCTGTGAAGTGTAAAACACCCCCACTGTCCTCAGGAATATTAACACACTGACAGAGAACACAGATTAATACTAACACACTCACTGACACACTGTGTATATCATGACCCACAGTCAGATACACCCTGTGAAGTGTAAAACACCCCCACTGTCCTCAGGAATATTAACACACTGACAGAGAACACAGATTAATATTAACACACTCACTGACACACGGTGTACATCATGACCCACAGTCAGATACACCCTGTGAAGTGTAAAACACCCCCACTGTCCTCAGGAATATTAACACACTGACAGAGAACACAGATTAATATTAACACACTCACTGACACACTGTGTACATCATGACCCACAGTCAGATACACCCTGTGAAGTGTAAAACACCCCCACTGTCCTCTGTAATATTAACACACTGACAGAGAACACAGATTAATATTAACACACTCACTGACACACTGTGTACATCATGACCCACAGTCAGATACACCCTGTGAAGTGTAAAACACCCCCACTGTCCTCAGGAATATTAACACACTGACAGAGAACACAGATTAATATTAACACACTCACTGACACACTGTGTATATCATGACCCACAGTCAGATAAACCCTGTGAAGTGTAAAACACCCCCACTGTCCTCAGGAATATTAACACACTGACAGAGAACACAGATTAATATTAACACACTCACTGACACACTGTGTACATCATGACCCACAGTCAGATACACCCTGTGAAGTGTAAAACACCCCCACTGTCCTCAGGAATATTAACACACTGACAGAGAACACAGATTAATATTAACACACTCACTGACACACTGTGTATATCATGACCCACAGTCAGATAAACCCTGTGAAGTGTAAAACACCCCCACTGTCCTCAGCAATATTAACACACTGACAGAGAACACAGATTAATAATAACACACTCACTGACACACTGTGTATATCATGACCCACAGTCAGATACACCCTGTGAAGTGTAAAACACCCCCACTGTCCTCAGGAATATTAACACACTGACAGAGAACACAGATTAATATTAACACACTCACTGACACACTGTGTATATCATGACCCACAGTCAGATACACCCTGTGAAGTGTAAAACACCCCCACTGTCCTCAGGAATATTAACACACTGACAGAGAACACAGATTAATATTAACACACTCACTGACACACTGTGTATATCATGACCCATAGTCAGATACACCCGGTGAAGTGTAAAACACCCCCACTGTCCTCAGGAATATTAACACACTGACAGAGAACACAGATTAATATTAACACACTCACTGACACACTGTGTATATCATGACCCACAGTCAGATACACCCGGTGAAGTGTAAAACACCCCCACTGTCCTCAGGAATATTAACACACTGACAGAGAACACAGATTAATATTAACACACTCACTGACACACTGTGTACATCATGACCCACAGTCAGATAAACCCTGTGAAGTGTAAAACACCCCCACTGCCCTCAGTAATATTAACACACTGACAGAGAACACAGATTAATATTAACACACTCACTGACACACTGTGTATATCATGACCCACAGTCAGATACACCCTGTGAAGTGTAAAACACCCCCACTGTCCTCAGTAATATTAACACACTGACAGAGAACACAGATTAATATTAACACACTCACTGACACACTGTGTATATCATGACCCACTGTCAGATACACCCTGTGAAGTGTAAAACACCCCCACTGTCCTCAGTAATATTAACACACAGACAGAGAACACAGATTAATATTAACACACTCACTGACACACTGTCTATATCATGACCCAGAGTCAGATACACCCTGTGAAGTGTAAAACACCCCCACTGTTCTCAGTAATATTAACACACTGACAGAGAACACAGATTAATATTAACACACTCACTGACACACTGTGCATATCATGACTCACAGTCAGATAAACCCTGTGAAGTGTAAAACACCCCCACTGTCCTCAGTAATATTAACACACTGACAGAGAACACAGATTAATATTAACACACTCACTGACACACTGTGTATATCATGACCCACAGTCAGATACACCCTGTGAAGTGAAAAACACCCCCACTGTCCTCAGGAATATTAACACACTGACAGAGAACACAGATTAATATTAACACACTCACTGACACACAGTGTATATCATGACCCACAGTCAGATACACCCTGTGGAGTGTAAAACACCCCCACTGTCCTCAGCAATATTAACACACTGACAGAGAACACAGATTAATATTAACACACTCACTGACACACTGTGTATATCATGACCCACAGTCAGATACACCCTGTGAAGTGTAAAACACCCCCACTGTCCTCAGGAATATTAACACACTGACAGAGAACACATATTAATATTAACACACTCACTGACACACTGTGTATATCATGACCCACAGTCAGATACACCCTGTGAAGTGTAAAACACCCCCACTGTCCTCAGTAATATTAACACACTGACAGAGAACACAGATTAATATTGACACACTCACTGACACACTGTGTATATCATGACCCACAGACAGATACACCCTGTGAAGTGTAAAACATCCCCACTGTCCTCAGTAATGTTAACACACTGACAGAGAACACAGATTAATATTAACACACTCACTGACACACTGTGTATATCATGACCCACAGTCAGATACACTCTGTGAAGTGTAAAACACCCCCACTGTCCTCAGTAATATTAACACACTGACAGAGAACACAGATTAATATTAACACACTCACTGACACACTGTGTACATCATGACCCACAGTCAGATACACCCTGTGAAGTGTAAAACACCCCCACTGTCCTCAGTAATATTAACACACTGACAGAGAACACAGATTAATATTAACACACTCACTGACACACTCTGTATATCATGACCCAGAGTCAGATACACCCTGTGAAGTGTAAAACACCCCCACTGTCCTCAGGAATATTAACACACTGACAGAGAACACAGATTAATATTAAAACACTCACTGACACACTGTGTATATCATGACCCACAGTCAGATACACCCGGTGAAGTGTAAAACACCCCCACTGTCCTCAGGAATATTAACACACTGACAGAGAACACAGATTAATATTAACACACTCACTGACACACTGTGTACATCATGACCCACAGTCAGATACACCCTGTGAAGTGTAAAACACCCCCACTGTCCTCAGGAATATTAACACACTGACAGAGAACACAGATTAATATTAACACACTCACTGACACACTGTGTATATCATGACCCACAGTCAGATAAACCCTGTGAAGTGTAAAACACCCCCACTGTCCTCAGTAATATTAACACACTGACAGAGAACACAGATTAATATTAACACACTCACTGACACACTGTGTATATCATGACCCACAGTCAGATACACCCTGTGAAGTGTAAAACACCCCCACTGTCCTCAGGAATATTAACACACTGACAGAGAACACAGATTAATATTAACACACTCACTGACACACTGTGTATATCATGACCCACAGTCAGATAAACCCTGTGAAGTGTAAAACACCCCCACTGTCCTCAGGAATATTAACACACTGACAGAGAACACAGATTAATATTAACACACTCACTGACACACTGTGTATATCATGACCCACAGTCAGATACACCCTGTGAAGTGTAAAACACCCCCACTGTCCTCAGGAATATTAACACACTGACAGAGAACACAGATTAATATTAACACACTCACTGACACACTGTGTATATCATGACCCACAGTCAGATACACCCTGTGAAGTGTAAAACACCCCCACTGTCCTCAGGAATATTAACACACTGACAGAGAACACAGATTAATATTAACACACTCACTGACACACTGTGTATATCATGACCCACAGTCAGATAAACCCTGTGAAGTGTAAAACACCCCCACTGTCCTCAGCAATATTAACACACTGACAGAGAACACAGATTAATATTAACACACTCACTGACACACTGTGTATATCATGACCCAGAGTCAGATACACCCTGTGAAGTGTAAAACACCCCCACTGTCCTCAGGAATATTAACACACTGACAGAGAACACAGATTAATATTAACACACTCACTGACACACTGTGTATATCATGACCCACAGTCAGATACACCCTGTGAAGTGTAAAACATCCCCACTGTCCTCTGGAATGTTAACACACTGACAGAGAACACAGATTAATATTAACACACTCACTGACACACTGTGTATATCATGACCCACAGTCAGATACACTCTGTGAAGTGTAAAACACCCCCACTGTCCTCAGTAATATTAACACACTGACAGAGAACACAGATTAATATTAACACACTCACTGACACACTGTGTACATCATGACCCACAGTTAGATACACCCTGTGAAGTGTAAAACACCCCCACTGTCCTCAGTAATATTAACACACTGACAGAGAACACAGATTAATATTAACACACTCACTGACACACTCTGTATATCATGACCCAGAGTCAGATACACCCTGTGAAGTGTAAAACACCCCCACTGTCCTCAGGAATATTAACACACTGACAGAGAACACAGATTAATATTAAAACACTCACTGACACACTGTGTATATCATGACCCACAGTCAGATACACCCGGTGAAGTGTAAAACACCCCCACTGTCCTCAGGAATATTAACACACTGACAGAGAACACAAATTAATATTAACACACTCACTGACACACTGTGTACATCATGACCCACAGTCAGATACACCCTGTGAAGTGTAAAACACCCCCACTGTCCTCAGGAATATTAACACACTGACAGAGAACACAGATTAATATTAACACACTCACTGACACACTGTGTATATCATGACCCACAGTCAGATAAACCCTGTGAAGTGTAAAACACCCCCACTGCCTCAGGAATATTAACACACTGACAGAGAACACAGATTAATATTAACACACTCACTGACACACTGTGTATATCATGACCCACAGTCAGATAAACCCTGTGAAGTGTAAAACACCCCCACTGTCCTCAGTAATATTAACACACTGACAGAGAACACAGATTAATATTAACACACTCACTGACACACTGTGTATATCATGACCCACAGTCAGATACGCCCTGTGAAGTGTAAAACACCCCCACTGTCCTCAGGAATATTAACACACTGACAGAGAACACAGATTAATATTAACACACTCACTGACACACTGTGTATATCATGACCCACAGTCAGATAAACCCTGTGAAGTGTAAAACACCCCCACTGTCCTCAGGAATATTAACACACTGACAGAGAACACAGATTAATATTAACACACTCACTGACACACTGTGTATATCATGACCCACAGTCAGATACACCCTGTGAAGTGTAAAACACCCCCACTGTCCTCAGGAATATTAACACACTGACAGAGAACACAGATTAATATTAACACACTCACTGACACACTGTGTATATCATGACCCACAGTCAGATAAACCCTGTGAAGTGTAAAACACCCCCACTGTCCTCAGTAATATTAACACACTGACAGAGAACACAGATTAATATTAACACACTCACTGACACACTGTGTATATCATGACCCACAGTCAGATACACCCGGTGAAGTGTAAAACACCCCCACTGTCCTCAGGAATATTAACACACTGACAGAGAACACAGATTAATATTAACACACTCACTGACACACTGTGTACATCATGACCCACAGTCAGATAAACCCTGTGAAGTGTAAAACACCCCCACTGCCCTCAGTAATATTAACACACTGACAGAGAACACAGATTAATATTAACACACTCACTGACACACTGTGTATATCATGACCCACTGTCAGATACACCCTGTGAAGTGTAAAACACCCCCACTGTCCTCAGTAATATTAACACACTGACAGAGAACACAGATTAATATTAACACACTCACTGACACACTGTCCATATCATGACCCAGAGTCAGATACACCCTGTGAAGTGTAAAACACCCCCACTGTTCTCAGTAATATTGACACACTGACAGAGAACACAGATTAATATTAACACACTCACTGACACACTGTGCATATCATGACTCACAGTCAGATAAACCCTGTGAAGTGTAAAACACCCCCACTGTCCTCAGTAATATTAACACACTGACAGAGAACACAGATTAATATTAACACACTCACTGACACACTGTGTATATCATGACCCACAGTCAGATACACCCTGTGAAGTGTAAAACACCCCCACTGTCCTCAGGAATATTAACACACTGACAGAGAACACAGATTAATATTAACACACTCACTGACACACTGTGTATATCATGACCCACAGTCAGATACACCCTGTGAAGTGTAAAACACCCCCACTGTCCTCAGGAATATTAACACACTGACAGAGAACACAGATTAATATTAACACACTCACTGACACACTGTGTATATCATGACCCACAGTCAGATACACCCGGTGAAGTGTAAAACACCCCCACTGTCCTCAGGAATATTAACACACTGACAGAGAACACAGATTAATATTAACACACTCACTGACACACTGTGTATATCATGACCCAGAGTCAGATACACCCTGTGAAGTGTAAAACACCCCCACTGTCCTCAGGAATATTAACACACTGACAGAGAACACAGATTAATATTAACACACTCACTGACACACTGTGTATATCATGACCCACAGTCAGATACACCCTGTGAAGTGTAAAACATCCCCACTGTCCTCAGTAATGTTAACACACTGACAGAGAACACAGATTAATATTAACACACTCACTGACACACTGTGTTTCTCATGACCCACAGTCAGATACACTCTGTGAAGTGTAAAACACCCCCACTGTCCTCAGTAATATTAACACACTGACAGAGAACACAGATTAATATTAACACACTCACTGACACACTGTGTACATCATGACCCACAGTCAGATACACCCTGTGAAGTGTAAAACACCCCCACTGTCCTCAGTAATATTAACACACTGACAGAGAACACAGATTAATATTAACACACTCACTGACACACTCTGTATATCATGACCCAGAGTCAGATACACCCTGTGAAGTGTAAAACACCCCCACTGTCCTCAGGAATATTAACACACTGACAGAGAACACAGATTAATATTAAAACACTCACTGACACACTGTGTATATCATGACCCACAGTCAGATACACCCGGTGAAGTGTAAAACACCCCCACTGTCCTCAGGAATATTAACACACTGACAGAGAACACAGATTAATATTAACACACTCACTGACACACTGTGTATATCATGACCCACAGTCAGATAAACCCTGTGAAGTGTAAAACATCCCCACTGTCCTCAGGAATATTAACACACTGACAGAGAACACAGATTAATATTAACACACTCACTGACACACTGTGTATATCATGACCCACAGTCAGATACACCCTGTGAAGTGTAAAACATTCCCACTGTCCTCAGTAATATTAACACACTGACAGAGAACACAGATTAATATTAACACACTCACTGACACACTGTGTATATCATGACCCACAGTCAGATAAACCCTGTGAAGTGTAAAACATCCCCACTGTCCTGAGGAATATTAACACACTGACGGAGAACACAGATTAATATTAACACACTCACTGACACACTGTGTATATCATGACCCACAGTCAGATACACCCTGTGAAGTGTAAAACACCCCCACTGTCCTCAGTAATATTAACACACTGACAGAGAACACAGAGTAATATTAACACACTCACTGACACACTGTGTATATCATGACCCACAGTCAGATACACCCTGTGAAGTGTAAAACACCCCCACTGTCCTCAGGAATATTAACACACTGACAGAGAACACAGATTAATATTAACACACTCACTGACACACTGTGTATATCTTGACCCACAGTCAGATACACCCTGTGAAGTGTAAAACACCCCCACTGTCCTCAGTAATATTAACACACTGACAGAGAACACAGATTAATATTAACACACTCACTGACACACTGTGTATATCATGACCCACAGTCAGATACACCCTGTGAAGTGTAAAACACCCCCACTGTCCTCAGGAATATTAACACACTGACAGAGAACACAGATTAATATTAACACACTCACTGACACACTGTGTATATCATGACCCACAGTCAGATACACCCTGTGAAGTGTAAAACACCCCCACTGTCCTCAGTAATATTAACACACTGACAGAGAACACAGATTAATATTAACACACTCACTGACACACTGTGTATATCATGACCCACAGTCAGATACACCCTGTGAAGTGTAAAACACCCCCACTGTCCTCAGTCATATTAACACACTGACAGAGAACACAGATTAATATTAACACACTCACTGACACACTGTGTACATCATGACCCACATTCAGATACACCCTGTGAAGTGTAAAACACCCCCACTGTCCTCAGTAATATTTACACACTGACAGAGAACACAGATTAATATTAACACACTCACTGACACACTGTGTACATCATGACCCACAGTCAGATACACCCTGTGAAGTGTAAAACACCCCCACTCTCCTCAGGAATATTAACACACTGACAGAGAACACAGATTAATACTAACACACTCACTGACACACTGTGTATATCATGACCCACAGTCAGATACACCCTGTGAAGTGTAAAACACCCCCACTGTCCTCAGGAATATTAACACACTGACAGAGAACACAGATTAATATTAACACACTCACTGACACACTGTGTATATCATGACCCACAGTCAGATACACCCTGTGAAGTGTGAAACACCCCCACTGTCCTCAGTAATATTAACACACTGACAGAGAACACAGATTAATATTAACACACTCACTGACACACTGTGTACATCATGACCCACAGTCAGATACACCCTGTGAAGTGTAAAACACCCCCACTGTCCTCAGGAATATTAACACACTGACAGAGAACACAGATTAATACTAACACACTCACTGACACACTGTGTATATCATGACCCACAGTCAGATACACCCTGTGAAGTGTAAAACACCCCCACTGTCCTCAGGAATATTAACACACTGACAGAGAACACAGATTAATATTAACACACTCACTGACACACGGTGTACATCATGACCCACAGTCAGATACACCCTGTGAAGTGTAAAACACCCCCACTGTCCTCAGGAATATTAACACACTGACAGAGAACACAGATTAATATTAACACACTCACTGACACACTGTGTACATCATGACCCACAGTCAGATACACCCTGTGAAGTGTAAAACACCCCCACTGTCCTCTGTAATATTAACACACTGACAGAGAACACAGATTAATATTAACACACTCACTGACACACTGTGTACATCATGACCCACAGTCAGATACACCCTGTGAAGTGTAAAACACCCCCACTGTCCTCAGGAATATTAACACACTGACAGAGAACACAGATTAATATTAACACACTCACTGACACACTGTGTATATCATGACCCACAGTCAGATAAACCCTGTGAAGTGTAAAACACCCCCACTGTCCTCAGGAATATTAACACACTGACAGAGAACACAGATTAATATTAACACACTCACTGACACACTGTGTACATCATGACCCACAGTCAGATACACCCTGTGAAGTGTAAAACACCCCCACTGTCCTCAGGAATATTAACACACTGACAGAGAACACAGATTAATATTAACACACTCACTGACACACTGTGTATATCATGACCCACAGTCAGATAAACCCTGTGAAGTGTAAAACACCCCCACTGTCCTCAGCAATATTAACACACTGACAGAGAACACAGATTAATAATAACACACTCACTGACACACTGTGTATATCATGACCCACAGTCAGATACACCCTGTGAAGTGTAAAACACCCCCACTGTCCTCAGGAATATTAACACACTGACAGAGAACACAGATTAATATTAACACACTCACTGACACACTGTGTATATCATGACCCACAGTCAGATACACCCTGTGAAGTGTAAAACACCCCCACTGTCCTCAGGAATATTAACACACTGACAGAGAACACAGATTAATATTAACACACTCACTGACACACTGTGTATATCATGACCCATAGTCAGATACACCCGGTGAAGTGTAAAACACCCCCACTGTCCTCAGGAATATTAACACACTGACAGAGAACACAGATTAATATTAACACACTCACTGACACACTGTGTATATCATGACCCACAGTCAGATACACCCGGTGAAGTGTAAAACACCCCCACTGTCCTCAGGAATATTAACACACTGACAGAGAACACAGATTAATATTAACACACTCACTGACACACTGTGTACATCATGACCCACAGTCAGATAAACCCTGTGAAGTGTAAAACACCCCCACTGCCCTCAGTAATATTAACACACTGACAGAGAACACAGATTAATATTAACACACTCACTGACACACTGTGTATATCATGACCCACAGTCAGATACACCCTGTGAAGTGTAAAACACCCCCACTGTCCTCAGTAATATTAACACACTGACAGAGAACACAGATTAATATTAACACACTCACTGACACACTGTGTATATCATGACCCACTGTCAGATACACCCTGTGAAGTGTAAAACACCCCCACTGTCCTCAGTAATATTAACACACAGACAGAGAACACAGATTAATATTAACACACTCACTGACACACTGTCTATATCATGACCCAGAGTCAGATACACCCTGTGAAGTGTAAAACACCCCCACTGTTCTCAGTAATATTAACACACTGACAGAGAACACAGATTAATATTAACACACTCACTGACACACTGTGCATATCATGACTCACAGTCAGATAAACCCTGTGAAGTGTAAAACACCCCCACTGTCCTCAGTAATATTAACACACTGACAGAGAACACAGATTAATATTAACACACTCACTGACACACTGTGTATATCATGACCCACAGTCAGATACACCCTGTGAAGTGAAAAACACCCCCACTGTCCTCAGGAATATTAACACACTGACAGAGAACACAGATTAATATTAACACACTCACTGACACACAGTGTATATCATGACCCACAGTCAGATACACCCTGTGGAGTGTAAAACACCCCCACTGTCCTCAGCAATATTAACACACTGACAGAGAACACAGATTAATATTAACACACTCACTGACACACTGTGTATATCATGACCCACAGTCAGATACACCCTGTGAAGTGTAAAACACCCCCACTGTCCTCAGGAATATTAACACACTGACAGAGAACACATATTAATATTAACACACTCACTGACACACTGTGTATATCATGACCCACAGTCAGATACACCCTGTGAAGTGTAAAACACCCCCACTGTCCTCAGTAATATTAACACACTGACAGAGAACACAGATTAATATTGACACACTCACTGACACACTGTGTATATCATGACCCACAGTCAGATACACCCTGTGAAGTGTAAAACATCCCCACTGTCCTCAGTAATGTTAACAAACTGACAGAGAACACAGATTAATATTAACACACTCACTGACACACTGTGTATATCATGACCCACAGTCAGATACACTCTGTGAAGTGTAAAACACCCCCACTGTCCTCAGTAATATTAACACACTGACAGAGAACACAGATTAATATTAACACACTCACTGACACACTGTGTACATCATGACCCACAGTCAGATACACCCTGTGAAGTGTAAAACACCCCCACTGTCCTCAGTAATATTAACACACTGACAGAGAACACAGATTAATATTAACACACTCACTGACACACTCTGTATATCATGACCCAGAGTCAGATACACCCTGTGAAGTGTAAAACACCCCCACTGTCCTCAGGAATATTAACACACTGACAGAGAACACAGATTAATATTAAAACACTCACTGACACACTGTGTATATCATGACCCACAGTCAGATACACCCGGTGAAGTGTAAAACACCCCCACTGTCCTCAGGAATATTAACACACTGACAGAGAACACAGATTAATATTAACACACTCACTGACACACTGTGTACATCATGACCCACAGTCAGATACACCCTGTGAAGTGTAAAACACCCCCACTGTCCTCAGGAATATTAACACACTGACAGAGAACACAGATTAATATTAACACACTCACTGACACACTGTGTATATCATGACCCACAGTCAGATAAACCCTGTGAAGTGTAAAACACCCCCACTGTCCTCAGTAATATTAACACACTGACAGAGAACACAGATTAATATTAACACACTCACTGACACACTGTGTATATCATGACCCACAGTCAGATACACCCTGTGAAGTGTAAAACACCCCCACTGTCCTCAGGAATATTAACACACTGACAGAGAACACAGATTAATATTAACACACTCACTGACACACTGTGTATATCATGACCCACAGTCAGATAAACCCTGTGAAGTGTAAAACACCCCCACTGTCCTCAGGAATATTAACACACTGACAGAGAACACAGATTAATATTAACACACTCACTGACACACTGTGTATATCATGACCCACAGTCAGATACACCCTGTGAAGTGTAAAACACCCCCACTGTCCTCAGGAATATTAACACACTGACAGAGAACACAGATTAATATTAACACACTCACTGACACACTGTGTATATCATGACCCACAGTCAGATACACCCTGTGAAGTGTAAAACACCCCCACTGTCCTCAGGAATATTAACACACTGACAGAGAACACAGATTAATATTAACACACTCACTGACACACTGTGTATATCATGACCCACAGTCAGATAAACCCTGTGAAGTGTAAAACACCCCCACTGTCCTCAGCAATATTAACACACTGACAGAGAACACAGATTAATATTAACACACTCACTGACACACTGTGTATATCATGACCCAGAGTCAGATACACCCTGTGAAGTGTAAAACACCCCCACTGTCCTCAGGAATATTAACACACTGACAGAGAACACAGATTAATATTAACACACTCACTGACACACTGTGTATATCATGACCCACAGTCAGATACACCCTGTGAAGTGTAAAACATCCCCACTGTCCTCTGGAATGTTAACACACTGACAGAGAACACAGATTAATATTAACACACTCACTGACACACTGTGTATATCATGACCCACAGTCAGATACACTCTGTGAAGTGTAAAACACCCCCACTGTCCTCAGTAATATTAACACACTGACAGAGAACACAGATTAATATTAACACACTCACTGACACACTGTGTACATCATGACCCACAGTTAGATACACCCTGTGAAGTGTAAAACACCCCCACTGTCCTCAGTAATATTAACACACTGACAGAGAACACAGATTAATATTAACACACTCACTGACACACTCTGTATATCATGACCCAGAGTCAGATACACCCTGTGAAGTGTAAAACACCCCCACTGTCCTCAGGAATATTAACACACTGACAGAGAACACAGATTAATATTAAAACACTCACTGACACACTGTGTATATCATGACCCACAGTCAGATACACCCGGTGAAGTGTAAAACACCCCCACTGTCCTCAGGAATATTAACACACTGACAGAGAACACAAATTAATATTAACACACTCACTGACACACTGTGTACATCATGACCCACAGTCAGATACACCCTGTGAAGTGTAAAACACCCCCACTGTCCTCAGGAATATTAACACACTGACAGAGAACACAGATTAATATTAACACACTCACTGACACACTGTGTATATCATGACCCACAGTCAGATAAACCCTGTGAAGTGTAAAACACCCCCACTGCCTCAGGAATATTAACACACTGACAGAGAACACAGATTAATATTAACACACTCACTGACACACTGTGTATATCATGACCCACAGTCAGATAAACCCTGTGAAGTGTAAAACACCCCCACTGTCCTCAGTAATATTAACACACTGACAGAGAACACAGATTAATATTAACACACTCACTGACACACTGTGTATATCATGACCCACAGTCAGATACGCCCTGTGAAGTGTAAAACACCCCCACTGTCCTCAGGAATATTAACACACTGACAGAGAACACAGATTAATATTAACACACTCACTGACACACTGTGTATATCATGACCCACAGTCAGATAAACCCTGTGAAGTGTAAAACACCCCCACTGTCCTCAGGAATATTAACACACTGACAGAGAACACAGATTAATATTAACACACTCACTGACACACTGTGTATATCATGACCCACAGTCAGATACACCCTGTGAAGTGTAAAACACCCCCACTGTCCTCAGGAATATTAACACACTGACAGAGAACACAGATTAATATTAACACACTCACTGACACACTGTGTATATCATGACCCACAGTCAGATAAACCCTGTGAAGTGTAAAACACCCCCACTGTCCTCAGTAATATTAACACACTGACAGAGAACACAGATTAATATTAACACACTCACTGACACACTGTGTATATCATGACCCACAGTCAGATACACCCGGTGAAGTGTAAAACACCCCCACTGTCCTCAGGAATATTAACACACTGACAGAGAACACAGATTAATATTAACACACTCACTGACACACTGTGTACATCATGACCCACAGTCAGATAAACCCTGTGAAGTGTAAAACACCCCCACTGCCCTCAGTAATATTAACACACTGACAGAGAACACAGATTAATATTAACACACTCACTGACACACTGTGTATATCATGACCCACTGTCAGATACACCCTGTGAAGTGTAAAACACCCCCACTGTCCTCAGTAATATTAACACACTGACAGAGAACACAGATTAATATTAACACACTCACTGACACACTGTCCATATCATGACCCAGAGTCAGATACACCCTGTGAAGTGTAAAACACCCCCACTGTTCTCAGTAATATTGACACACTGACAGAGAACACAGATTAATATTAACACACTCACTGACACACTGTGCATATCATGACTCACAGTCAGATAAACCCTGTGAAGTGTAAAACACCCCCACTGTCCTCAGTAATATTAACACACTGACAGAGAACACAGATTAATATTAACACACTCACTGACACACTGTGTATATCATGACCCACAGTCAGATACACCCTGTGAAGTGTAAAACACCCCCACTGTCCTCAGGAATATTAACACACTGACAGAGAACACAGATTAATATTAACACACTCACTGACACACTGTGTATATCATGACCCACAGTCAGATACACCCTGTGAAGTGTAAAACACCCCCACTGTCCTCAGGAATATTAACACACTGACAGAGAACACAGATTAATATTAACACACTCACTGACACACTGTGTATATCATGACCCACAGTCAGATACACCCGGTGAAGTGTAAAACACCCCCACTGTCCTCAGGAATATTAACACACTGACAGAGAACACAGATTAATATTAACACACTCACTGACACACTGTGTATATCATGACCCAGAGTCAGATACACCCTGTGAAGTGTAAAACACCCCCACTGTCCTCAGGAATATTAACACACTGACAGAGAACACAGATTAATATTAACACACTCACTGACACACTGTGTATATCATGACCCACAGTCAGATACACCCTGTGAAGTGTAAAACATCCCCACTGTCCTCAGTAATGTTAACACACTGACAGAGAACACAGATTAATATTAACACACTCACTGACACACTGTGTTTCTCATGACCCACAGTCAGATACACTCTGTGAAGTGTAAAACACCCCCACTGTCCTCAGTAATATTAACACACTGACAGAGAACACAGATTAATATTAACACACTCACTGACACACTGTGTACATCATGACCCACAGTCAGATACACCCTGTGAAGTGTAAAACACCCCCACTGTCCTCAGTAATATTAACACACTGACAGAGAACACAGATTAATATTAACACACTCACTGACACACTCTGTATATCATGACCCAGAGTCAGATACACCCTGTGAAGTGTAAAACACCCCCACTGTCCTCAGGAATATTAACACACTGACAGAGAACACAGATTAATATTAAAACACTCACTGACACACTGTGTATATCATGACCCACAGTCAGATACACCCGGTGAAGTGTAAAACACCCCCACTGTCCTCAGGAATATTAACACACTGACAGAGAACACAGATTAATATTAACACACTCACTGACACACTGTGTATATCATGACCCACAGTCAGATAACCCTGTGAAGTGTAAAACACCCCCACTGTCCTCAGTAATATTAACACACTGACAGAGAACACAGATTAATATTAACACACTCACTGACACACTGTGTATATCATGACCCACAGTCAGATACACCCTGTGAAGTGTAAAACACCCACACTGTCCTCAGGAATATTAACACACTGACAGAGAACACAGATTAATATTAACACACTCACTGACACACTGTGTATATCATGACCCACAGTCAGATACACCCTGTGAAGTGTAAAACACCCTAACTGTCCTCAGGAATATTAACACACTGACAGAGAACACAGATTAATATTAACACACTCACTGACACACTGTGTATATCATGACCCACAGCCAGATACACCCTGTGAAGTGTAAAACACCCCCACTGTCCTCAGTAATATTAACACACTGACAGAGAACACAGATTAATATTAACACACTCACTGACACACTGTGTATATCATGACCCACAGTCAGATACACCCTGTGAAGTGTAAAACACCCCCACTGTCCTCAGTAATATTAACACACTGACAGAGAACACAGATTAATATTAACACACTCACTGACACACTGTGTACATCATGACCCAGAGTCAGATACACCCTGTGAAGTGTAAAACACCCCCACTGTCCTCAGTAATATTAACACACTGACAGAGAACACAGAATAATATTAACACACTCACTGACACACTGTGTATATCATGACCAACAGTCAGATACACCCTGTGAAGTGTAAAACACCCCCACTGTCCTCAGTAATATTAACACACTGACAGAGAACACAGATTAATATTAACACACTCACTGACACACTGTGTATATCATGACCCACAGTCAGATACACCCTGTGAAGTGTAAAACATCCCCACTGTCCTCAGGAATATTAACACACTGACAGAGAACACAGATTAATATTAACACACTCACTGACACACTGTGTATATCATGACCCACAGTCAGATACACCCTGTGAAGTGTAAAACACTCCCACTGTCCTCAGTAATATTAACACACTGACAGAGAACACAGATTAATATTAACACACTCACTGACACACTGTGTATATCATGACCCACAGTCAGATACACCCTGTGAAGTGTAAAACACCCCACTGTCCTCAGCAATATTAACACACTGACAGAGAACACAGATTAATATTAACACACTCACTGACACACTGTGTACATCATGACCCACAGTCAGATACACCCTGTGAAGTGTAAAACACCCCACTGTCCTCAGTAATATTAACACACTGACAGAGAACACAGATTAATATTAACACACTCACTGACACACTGTGTACATCATGACCCACAGTCAGATACACCCTGTGAAGTGTAAAACACCCCCACTGTCCTCAGTAATATTAACACACTGACAGAGAACACAGATTAATATTAACACACTCACTGACAAACTGTGTATATCATGACTCACAGTCAGATACACCCTGTGAAGTGTAAAACACCCCCACTGTCCTCAGTAATATTAACACACTGACAGAGAACACAGATTAATATTAACACACTCCCTGACACACTGTGTATATCATGACCCACAGTCAGATACACTCTGTGAAGTGTAAAACGCCCCCACTGTCCTCAGTAATATTAACACACTGACAGAGAACACAGATTAATATTAACACACTCACTGACACACTGTGTATATCATGACCCACAGTCAGATAACCCTGTGAAGTGTAAAACACCCCCACTGTCCTCAGTAATATTAACACACTGACAGAGAACACAGATTAATATTAACACACTCACTGACACACTGTGTATATCATGACCCACAGTCAGATACACCCTGTGAAGTGTAAAACACCCACACTGTCCTCAGGAATATTAACACACTGACAGAGAACACAGATTAATATTAACACACTCACTGACACACTGTGTATATCATGACCCACAGTCAGATACACCCTGTGAAGTGTAAAACACCCCCACTGTCCTCAGGAATATTAACACACTGACAGAGAACACAGATTAATATTAACACACTCACTGACACACTGTGTATATCATGACCCACAGCCAGATACACCCTGTGAAGTGTAAAACACCCCCACTGTCCTCAGTAATATTAACACACTGACAGAGAACACAGATTAATATTAACACACTCACTGACACACTGTGTATATCATGACCCACAGTCAGATACACCCTGTGAAGTGTAAAACACCCCCACTGTCCTCAGTAATATTAACACACTGACAGAGAACACAGATTAATATTAACACACTCACTGACACACTGTGTACATCATGACCCAGAGTCAGATACACCCTGTGAAGTGTAAAACACCCCCACTGTCCTCAGTAATATTAACACACTGACAGAGAACACAGAATAATATTAACACACTCACTGACACACTGTGTATATCATGACCAACAGTCAGATACACCCTGTGAAGTGTAAAACACCCCCACTGTCCTCAGTAATATTAACACACTGACAGAGAACACAGATTAATATTAACACACTCACTGACACACTGTGTATATCATGACCCACAGTCAGATACACCCTGTGAAGTGTAAAACATCCCCACTGTCCTCAGGAATATTAACACACTGACAGAGAACACAGATTAATATTAACACACTCACTGACACACTGTGTATATCATGACCCACAGTCAGATACACCCTGTGAAGTGTAAAACACTCCCACTGTCCTCAGTAATATTAACACACTGACAGAGAACACAGATTAATATTAACACACTCACTGACACACTGTGTATATCATGACCCACAGTCAGATACACCCTGTGAAGTGTAAAACACCCCACTGTCCTCAGCAATATTAACACACTGACAGAGAACACAGATTAATATTAACACACTCACTGACACACTGTGTACATCATGACCCACAGTCAGATACACCCTGTGAAGTGTAAAACACCCCACTGTCCTCAGTAATATTAACACACTGACAGAGAACACAGATTAATATTAACACACTCACTGACACACTGTGTACATCATGACCCACAGTCAGATACACCCTGTGAAGTGTAAAACACCCCCACTGTCCTCAGTAATATTAACACACTGACAGAGAACACAGATTAATATTAACACACTCACTGACAAACTGTGTATATCATGACTCACAGTCAGATACACCCTGTGAAGTGTAAAACACCCCCACTGTCCTCAGTAATATTAACACACTGACAGAGAACACAGATTAATATTAACACACTCCCTGACACACTGTGTATATCATGACCCACAGTCAGATACACTCTGTGAAGTGTAAAACGCCCCCACTGTCCTCAGTAATATTAACACACTGTCAGAGAACACAGATTAATATTAACACACTCACTGACACACTGTGCATATCATGACTCACAGTCAGATACACCCTGTGAAGTGTAAAACACCCCCACTGTCCTCAGTAATATTAACACACTGACAGAGAACACAGATTAATATTAGCACACTCACTGACACACTGTGTATATCATGACCCACAGCCAGATACACCCTGTGAAGTGTAAAACACCCCCACTGTCCTCAGTAATATTAACACACTGACAGAGAACACAGATTAATATTAACACACTCACTGACACACTGTGTATATCATGACCCACAGTCAGATAAACCCTGTGAAGTGTAAAACACCCCCACTGTCCTCAGTAATATTAAAACACTGACAGAGAACACAGATTAATATTTACACACTCACTGACACACTGTGTATATCATGACCCACAGTCAGAAACACCCTGTGAAGTGTAAAACATCCCCACTGTCCTCAGGAATATTAACACACTGACAGAGAACACAGATTAATATTAACACACTCACTGACACACTGTGTATATCATGACCCACAGTCAGATACACCCTGTGAAGTGTAAAACACCCCCACTGTCCTCAGTAATATTAACACACTGACAGAGAACACAGATTAATATTAACACACTCACTGACACACTGTGTATATCATGACCCACAGTCAGATACACCCTGTGAAGTGTAAAACACCCCACTGTCCTCAGCAATATTAACACACTGACAGAGAACACAGATTAATATTAACACACTCACTGACACACTGTTTACATCATGACCCACAGTCAGATACACCCTGTGAAGTGTAAAACATTCCCACTGTCCTCAGGAATATTAACACACTGACAGAGAACACAGATTAATATTAACACACTCACTGACACACTGTGTACATCATGACCCACAGTCAGATACACCCTGTGAAGTGTAAAACACCCCCACTGTCCTCAGTAATATTAACACACTGACAGAGAACACAGATTAATATTAACACACTCTCTGACACACTGTGTACATCATGACCCACAGTCAGATAAACCCTGTGAAGTGTAAAACATCCCCACTGTCCTCAGTAATATTAACACACTGACAGAGAACACAGATTAATATTAACACACTCACTGACACACTGTGTACATCATGACCCACAGTCAGATACACCCTGTGAAGTGTAAAACACCCCCACTGTCCTCAGTAATATTAACACACTGACAGAGAACACAGATTAATATTAACACTCTCACTGACACACTGTGTACATCATGACCCACAGTCAGATACACCCTGTGAAGTGTAAAACATCCCCACTGTCCTCAGTAATATTAACACACTGACAGAGAACACAGATTAATATTAACACACTCACTGACATACTGTGTGTATCATGACCCACAGTCAGATACACCCTGTGAAGTGTAAAACACCCCCACTGTCCTCAGTAATATTAACACACTGACAGAGAACACAGATTAATATTAACACACTCACTGACACACTGTGTATATCATCACCCACAGTCAGATAAACCCTGTGAAGTGTAAAACACCCCCACTATCCTCAGGAATATTAACACACTGACAGAGAACACAGATTGATATTAACACACTCACTGACACACTGTGTACATCATGACCCACAGTCAGATACACCCTGTGAAGTGTAAAACACCCCCTCTGTCCTCAGTAATATTAACACACTGACAGAGAACACAGATTAATATTAACACACTCACTGACACACTGTGTATATCATGACCCACAGCCAGATACACCCTGTGAAGTGTAAAACACCCCCACTGTCCTCAGTAATATTAACACACTGACAGAGAACACAGATTAATATTAACACACTCACTGACACACTGTGTATATCATGACCCAGAGTCAGATACACCCTGTGAAGTGTAAAACATCCCCACTGTCCTCAGGAATATTAACACACTGACAGAGAACACAGATTAATATTAACACAATCACTGACACACTGTGTATATCATGACCCACAGTCAGATACACCCTGTGAAGTGTAAAACATCCACACTGTCCTCAGTAATATTAACACACTGACAGAGAACACAGATTAATATTAACACACTCACTGACACACTGTGTACATCATGACCCACAGTCAGATACACCCTGTGAAGTGTAAAACACCCCCACTGTCCTCAGTAATATTAACACACTGACAGAGAACACAGATTAATATTAACACACTTACTGACACACTGTGTATATCATGATCCACAGTCAGATACACCCTGTGAAGTGTAAAACACCCCCACTGTTCTCAGTAATATTAACACACTGACAGAGAACAGAGATTAATATTAACACACTCACTGACACACTGTGTATATCATGACTCACAGTCAGATACACCCTGTGAAGTGTAAAACACCCCCACTGTCCTCAGTAATATTAACACACTGACAGAGAACACAGATTAATATTAACACACTCACTGACACACTGTGTATATCATGACCCACAGTCAGATACACCCTGTGAAGTGTAAAACACCCCCACTGTCCTCAGGAATATTAACACACTGACAGAGAACACATTAATATTAACACACTCACTGACACACTGTGTATATCATGACCCACAGTCAGATACACCCTGTGAAGTGTAAAACACCCCCACTGTCCTCAGTAATATTAACACACTGACAGAGAACACAGATTAATATTAACACACTCACTGACACACTGTGTACATCATGACCCACAGTCAGATACACCCTGTGAAGTGTAAAACACCCCCACTGTCCTCAGGAATATTAACACACTGACTGAGAACACAGATTAATACTAACACACTCACTGACACACTGTGTATATCATGACCCACAGTCAGATACACCCTGTGAAGTGTAAAACACCCACACTGTCCTCAGGAATATTAACACACTGACAGAGAACACAGATTAATATTAACACACTCACTGACACACTGTGTATATCATGACCCACAGTCAGATACACCCTGCGAAGTGTAAAACACCCCCACTGTCCTCAGGAATATTAACACACTGACAGAGAACACAGATTAATATTAACACACTCACTGACACACTGTGTATATCATGACCCACAGCCAGATACACCCTGTGAAGTGTAAAACACCCCCACTGTCCTCAGTAATATTAACACACTGACAGAGAACACAGATTAATATTAACACACTCACTGACACACTGTGTATATCATGACCCACAGTCAGATACACCCTGTGAAGTGTAAAACACCCCCACTGTCCTCAGTAATATTAACACACTGACAGAGAACACAGATTAATATTAACACACTCACTGACACACTGTGTACATCATGACCCAGAGTCAGATACACCCTGTGAAGTGTAAAACACCCCCACTGTCCTCAGTAATATTAACACACTGACAGAGAACACAGAATAATATTAACACACTCACTGACACACTGTGTATATCATGACCAACAGTCAGATACACCCTGTGAAGTGTAAAACACCCCCACTGTCCTCAGTAATATTAACACACTGACAGAGAACACAGATTAATATTAACACACTCACTGACACACTGTGTATATCATGACCCACAGTCAGATACACCCTGTGAAGTGTAAAACATCCCCACTGTCCTCAGGAATATTAACACACTGACAGAGAACACAGATTAATATTAACACACTCACTGACACACTGTGTATATCATGACCCACAGTCAGATACACCCTGTGAAGTGTAAAACACCCCCACTGTCCTCAGTAATATTAACACACTGACAGAGAACACAGATTAATATTAACACACTCACTGACACACTGTGTATATCATGACCCACAGTCAGATACACCCTGTGAAGTGTAAAACACCCCACTGTCCTCAGCAATATTAACACACTGACAGAGAACACAGATTAATATTAACACACTCACTGACACACTGTGTACATCATGACCCACAGTCAGATACACCCTGTGAAGTGTAAAACACCCCCACTGTCCTCAGTAATATTAACACACTGACAGAGAACACAGATTAATATTAACACACTCACTGACACACTGTGTACATCATGACCCACAGTCAGATACACCCTGTGAAGTGTAAAACACCCCCACTGTCCTCAGTAATATTAACACACTGACAGAGAACACAGATTAATATTAACACACTCACTGACAAACTGTGTATATCATGACTCACAGTCAGATACACCCTGTGAAGTGTAAAACACACCCACTGTCCTCAGTAATATTAACACACTGACAGAGAACACAGATTAATATTAACACACTCCCTGACACACTGTGTATATCATGACCCACAGTCAGATACACTCTGTGAAGTGTAAAACGCCCCCACTGTCCTCAGTAATATTAACACACTGTCAGAGAACACAGATTAATATTAACACACTCACTGACACACTGTGCATATCATGACTCACAGTCAGATACACCCTGTGAAGTGTAAAACACCCCCACTGTCCTCAGTAATATTAACACACTGACAGAGAACACAGATTAATATTAACACACTCACTGACACACTGTGTATATCATGACCCACAGTCAGATACACTCTGTGAAGTGTAAAACACCCCCACTGTCCTCAGTAATATTAACACACTGACAGAGAACACAGATTAATATTAACACACTCACTGACACACTGTGTATATCATGACCCACAGCCAGATACACCCTGTGAAGTGTAAAACACCCCCACTGTCCTCAGTAATATTAACACACTGACAGAGAACACAGATTAATATTAACACACTCACTGACACACTGTGTATATCATGACCCACAGTCAGATAAACCCTGTGAAGTGTAAAACACCCCCACTGTCCTCAGTAATATTAAAACACTGACAGAGAACACAGATTAATACTTACACACTCACTGACACACTGTGTATATCATGACCCACAGTCAGAAACACCCTGTGAAGTGTAAAACATCCCCACTGTCCTCAGGAATATTAACACTCTGACAGAGAACACAGATTAATATTAACACACTCACTGACACACTGTGTATATCATGACCCACAGTCAGATACACCCTGTGAAGTGTAAAACACCCCCACTGTCCTCAGTAATATTAACACACTGACAGAGAACACAGATTAATATTAACACACTCACTGACACACTGTGTATATCATGACCCACAGTCAGATACACCCTGTGAAGTGTAAAACACCCCACTGTCCTCAGCAATATTAACACACTGACAGAGAACACAGATTAATATTAACACACTCACTGACACACTGTTTACATCATGACCCACAGTCAGATACACCCTGTGAAGTGTAAAACATTCCCACTGTCCTCAGGAATATTAACACACTGACAGAGAACACAGATTAATATTAACACACTCACTGACACACTGTGTACATCATGACCCACAGTCAGATACACCCTGTGAAGTGTAAAACACCCCCACTGTCCTCAGTAATATTAACACACTGACAGAGAACACAGATTAATATTAACACACTCTCTGACACACTGTGTACATCATGACCCACAGTCAGATAAACCCTGTGAAGTGTAAAACATCCCCACTGTCCTCAGTAATATTAACACACTGACAGAGAACACAGATTAATATTAACACACTCACTGACACACTGTGTACATCATGACCCACAGTCAGATACACCCTGTGAAGTGTAAAACACCCCCACTGTCTTCAGTAATATTAACACACTGACAGAGAACACAGATTAATATTAACACTCTCACTGACACACTGTGTACATCATGACCCACAGTAAGATACACACTGTGAAGTGTAAAACATCCCCACTGTCCTCAGTAATATTAACACACTGACAGAGAACACAGATTAATATTAACACACTCACTGACACACTGTGTGTATCATGACCCACAGTCAGATACACCCTGTGAAGTGTAAAACACCCCCACTGTCCTCAGTAATATTAACACACTGACAGAGAACACAGATTAATATTAACACACTCACTGACACACTGTGTATATCATCACCCACAGTCAGATAAACCCTGTGAAGTGTAAAACACCCCCACTGTCCTCAGGAATATTAACACACTGACAGAGAACACAGATTGATATTAACACACTCACTGACACACTGTGTACATCATGACCCACAGTCAGATACACCCTGTGAAGTGTAAAACACCCCCTCTGTCCTCAGTAATATTAACACACTGACAGAGAACACAGATTAATATTAACACACTCACTGACACACTGTGTATATCATGACCCACAGCCAGATACACCCTGTGAAGTGTAAAACACCCCCACTGTCCTCAGTAATATTAACACACTGACAGAGAACACAGATTAATATTAACACACTCACTGACACACTGTGTATATCATGACCCAGAGTCAGATACACCCTGTGAAGTGTAAAACATCCCCACTGTCCTCAGGAATATTAACACACTGACAGAGAACACAGATTAATATTAACACAATCACTGACACACTGTGTATATCATGACCCACAGTCAGATACACCCTGTGAAGTGTAAAACATCCACACTGTCCTCAGTAATATTAACACACTGACAGAGAACACAGATTAATATTAACACACTCACTGACACACTGTGTACATCATGACCCACAGTCAGATACACCCTGTGAAGTGTAAAACACCCCCACTGTCCTCAGTAATATTAACACACTGACAGAGAACACAGATTAATATTAACACACTTACTGACACACTGTGTATATCATGATCCACAGTCAGATACACCCTGTGAAGTGTAAAACATCCCCACTGTTCTCAGTAATATTAACACACTGACAGAGAACAGAGATTAATATTAACACACTCACTGACACACTGTGTATATCATGACTCACAGTCAGATACACCCTGTGAAGTGTAAAACACCCCCACTGTCCTCAGTAATATTAACACACTGACAGAGAACACAGATTAATATTAACACACTCACTGACACACTGTGTATATCATGACCCACAGTCAGATACACCCTGTGAAGTGTAAAACACCCCCACTGTCCTCAGGAATATTAACACACTGACAGAGAACACATTAATATTAACACACTCACTGACACACTGTGTATATCATGACCCACAGTCAGATACACCCTGTGAAGTGTAAAACACCCCCACTGTCCTCAGGAATATTAACACACTGACAGAGAACACAGATTAATATTAACACACTCACTGACACACTGTGTATATCATGACCCACAGTCAGATAAACCCTGTGAAGTGTAAAACACCCCCACTGTCCACAGGAATATTAACACACTGACAGAGAACACAGATTAATATTAACACACTCACTGACACACTGTGTATATCATGAACCACAGTCAGATACACCCTGTGAAGTGTAAAACACCCCCACTGTCCTCAGTAATATTAACACACTGATAGAGAACACAAATTAATATTAACACACTCACTGACACACTGTGTATATCATGACCCACAGTCAGATACACCCTGTGAAGTGTAAAACACCCCCACTGTCCTCAGTAATATTAACACACTGACAGAGAACACAGATTAATATTAACACACTCACTGACACACTGTGTACATCATGACCCACAGTCAGATAAACCCTGTGAAGTGTAAAACATCCCCACTGTCCTCAGTAATATTAACACACTGACAGAGAACACAGATTAATATTAACACACTCACTGACACACTGTGTATATCATGACCCACAGTCAGATACACCCTGTGAAGTGTAAAACACCCCCACTGTCCTCAGGAATATTAACACACTGACAGAGAACACAGATTAATATTAACACACTCACTGACACACTGTGTATATCATGACCCACAGTCAGATACACCCTGTGAAGTGTAAAACATTCCCACTGTCCTCAGTAATATTAACACACTGACAGAGAGCACAGATTAATATTAACACACTCACTGACACACTGTGTATATCATGACCCACAGTCAGATAAACCCTGTGAAGTGTAAAACATCCCCACTGTCCTCAGTAATATTAACACACTGACAGAGAACACAGATTAATATTAACACACTCACTGACACACTGTGTATATCATGACCCACAGTCAGATAAACCCTGTGAAGTGTAAAACACCCCCACTGTCCTCAGTAATATTAACACACTGACAGAGAACACAGATTAATATTAACACACTCACTGACACACTGTGTATATCATGACCCACAGTCAGATACACTCTGTGAAGTGTAAAACACCCCCACTGTCCTCAGTAATATTAACACACTGACAGAGAACACAGATTAATATTAACACACTCACTGACACACTGTGTATATCATGACCCACAGCCAGATACACCCTGTGAAGTGTAAAACACCCCCACTGTCCTCAGTAATATTAACACACTGACAGAGAACACAGATTAATATTAACACACTCACTGACACACTGTGTATATCATGACCCACAGTCAGATAAACCCTGTGAAGTGTAAAACACCCCCACTGTCCTCAGTAATATTAAAACACTGACAGAGAACACAGATTAATATTTACACACTCACTGACACACTGTGTATAACATCACCCACAGTCAGAAACACCCT